>NC_064926.1:165144712-165447742 GCF_023897955.1 Schistocerca gregaria | reverse complement strand
CATTCGACGTTAACAAATTTCTCTTCTTCATAAACTCTTTTCTTGCCATTGTCTGTCTACATTATATACCACTCTGTTTCGGCCTTCATTATTTACTTTGCTTCCCAAATAGCAAAACTATCTACTACTTTAAGTGTCTCGTTTCCGAAGGTAATTCCCTCAAGAAATGGTTCAAATGGCTCTGAGCACTATGGGACTTAAATTCTGAGGTCATCAGCCTCCTCGAACTTAGAACTACTTAAACCTAACTAACCTAAGGACATCAGACACATCTATGCCCGAGGCAGGATTCGAACCTGTGACCGTAGCGGTCGCGCAGTTCCAGACTGTAGCGCCTAGAACCGCTCGGCTACTTCGGCCGGCAATAATTCCGGCAGCATCACCTGATTTGATTACACTACATTTCATTATCTTTGTTTTCCTTGTGTTGATGTTCATCTTACATTCTCCTTTGAAGACAATTTTCATTCCGTTCAACTGCTCTTCGTAGTCTTTTGCTGTCTATGACAGAATTACAGTGTCACTGGCAAACCACAAAGTTTTTATTTCTTCTACCTGAACTTTAATTCCAGCTCCCAATTTTTGTTTGGTCTCCTTTAATGCTCGCTCAGTATACAGACTGAGTAACATCGGGGACAGGCCACAGCTCTTTCTCACTGCCTTCTCAACCACTGCTTATGTCCCTCGGTTGCTAGTACTGGCGCCTTTTTTGTGTATAAATTGTAAATAGCCTTTCACTCGCTGTGTTTTCTCCTGCTACCTTCGGAATGTTAAAGAGAGAATTCAAGTCAACATTTTCAAAAGCTTTCTCCAAGTCTATTACTGATACAAACGTTAGTATGGCTTTCCTTAACCTATCTTCTAAGAAAAGTCGTAGGGCAGTATTACCTCCCGTATTCCTACATTTCTCCGAAATCGTTGCTAATCTTCACGAGGTCGACTTCTACCAGTTTTTTCCATTCTCCCTCACTGAAAATTTAGTAGGGCCCAGTGTAGATAGTATTATTTATGTACTAGATATAACTCAGTAACGCTACATTTTTTAACAATCACACTGTATACCCCGCCCCTAGAATCTACTGGTCGCACGGTTTAGCTTATCCTTTCAAGGATACACGGTGGTTCAAAGCAAACACGCACCATTTGTACATTCTGCAGACCACACAAGCCCCTCCCCCCCCCCCCCCCCCCACTCCCAGCCCTTAAACCATCAACTTTTTTCTCAATTTGGGTGGCCCTAATACTCGTGTCGTGCCATACTGATACGCTAGACCGTTCATAACCAGGTAACTCCAGCACATCGCCATCCGTCTCTCTCAATGATAGACCGACAAATTAGCTCCTTGTTTTTGCCCATATGGCTTGTAGCCGAAATTCACACAGTTTTTTCAGCGGACACAGCATCAAATGAATAGTGGTCGAATATTCTTATTTTGCGTTTGTTGCAGTGTGTACCCTAAGATGAATGCTAGGTGCGAAGAATGACAAGCCAGGTTTGTTATCAGTGGCATGTGATTCCGAAGCATGTGACCTTCGAGGTGGTTAGATCAGAAGCCAGTGACGTTACGTGATAAGGGCGTCTATTTGTGTGTGGACTGTGTTGTCCGCGCTGGTAAGCACGATGGAAATCATGTGACATGCGTTGTGACGTGATTCGACCTCGCAGTCAGTAGGGCTACTCCACAGAGCCTGCTCGATGTACGACAAACAGTTTTTACTGCGTTAATCCTATAGCGAAAACCGTTCGCAGATCATACCTTCCACCTGCATCAACTCGCGGCTTTGTAAGAGATCGAAACGTGATCAAACTATGTTGCAGAAAACGAGGAAAGCTGCAGGATTTCGGCAGAGAAGGCAATAGATCCGAAACAATACCTCACCGAGTACATGAAAGCCCACCAGGAAGGAAAAAAGAAATTAACTCGTTTTCGTAGGAAATAGTAACTCCCTCAAAAGTAAATTTGTACATTAGAAAAGATTTGGAAGACCTGATTGCCTGAAAGTAGCAATATTGAATATTTCTGGATGCACTAAAACAGACGTTTCTTCTTTAAAGTACCGAAAAATAAATAACAAAAGTAGGAAATTAAATGAAATTCGGAACAATTTAAATGAAACTGCCGGGACAACGGATCTGCAGTAGATGTCTGGATAGGCAACGGAGAAGAGGTGTAGATGAATTACAACAGAAACAAAATACAACGTCAAAACATTATAAGGTTAAACAAATTCTTAACTTTTGAATCTAGTTTTTCACTCCCATGCGAGATAAAAGAAATAAGTTTATATTTTCAAATTCTGAAGTCGTCGGAAATGTGCTAGTTGAATGCATAGACTGTTGAAGGACAATTATTGCAACCGAGTGACAAAACTGTCGAGAAGATCTACATCAGCAATAAAATCCATATGTCAGTGTGCAGTAGCGGTGCAGGAAATTTCTTATTTTTATTCTTCCACATCTTAGTCTACATCCGTATGATTACCCTGAAATTCACAATTTAGTACCAGGAAGAGGGTTCATCGACCCACCTTTAAGCTACTTCTGTACCATTTCACTCTCGAAAAGCGTGCTGGAAAAAGAACACATAGTATTTCCGTGCGGGCTTTGATTTCTTTTATTTTATTGTGATTATTATTACTTCCTAAGTAGGTGGGCGCCAACAAAATATTTACACACCCTGAGGAAAAAGCCACTCCAATTCGTGTATCATATCAGTGGCACTCTCTCCCTTATTTTGGGATAATACAGAACTAGCTGCCCTCCTTTGAACTTTTTCGATATCTTCCGTCAGTCCTGTTTGATATGAATTCCAGATCACACAGCAATGCTCGTGAAGAGGGCGGACAAACGTAGTGTAGGCAGTAGCCGGCCGTGGTGTACGATCGGTTCTAGGAGCTTCAGTCCGAAACCGCGCGTCTGCTACGGTCGCAGATTCGAATCCTGCCTCGGGCATGGATGTGTGTGATGTCCTTAGGTTAGTAAGATTTAAGTAGTTCTAAGTTCTAGTGGACTGATGGCTATAGATGTTAAGTCCCATAGTGCTGAGAGCCATTTGAACCATTTTTTTGTAGGAAAGTATCTTTCGTGGAACTGTTACATTATCTAAGTGTTCTGCCGATAAATCCCCGTCTTTGACATGTTTTCCCAAAAAATTATCTATGTCATCGTTCCAATTTAATTAAATGGTAATTTTAGTCCCTAAGCATTAATCTTACAGCCTTTAAATTTTTGTGATTGATCGTGTAACTGAAATTTAGCGGGTTCCTTTTACTGCTCATATGTAGGACTTCAAACTTCTGGTGATTTAGAATCAACTGCCACTTTTTGCATTGATGACTTTACCCCACAGTACGTGAAAGCATGATCTGGAAAAATCTAATATGGCTGCTCAGATTGTCCCCGAATACGTTTGTGTGAATCAGGAAGATCAGAGGGTATATAACACTTCCTTGGGAACGCCAGATATGACTTCGTGCAAGAGACACAGGCCCCACCCGAGGTATTACGGTCTGGGGTGCGTTCAGCTACAACTCTCATTCACCTTAGATGTTTCTGGAGGCGACACTAACCAGGACTCGCATACAGAAGTTTCACATGAGTGACAACCACGTTGTGTGGTGTAACGAATCACGGTACACAATGCGACGATCCGATGGCAGGGTGAGGATATGGCGAAAGCCCAGTGGGACAGTGCGATGAAAAGTGTGTTGAATGGCCTACGGCAGCAGATAACCGAAGCGAGCGCCTTTGCTAACAGCACAACTTCTCCGGCAGCACCTCTTCTGGGCTCGCGACCATAGCAGTTGGACCCTGAACGGCTGGAAAACTGTTGCGTGGTCAGATGAGTCCCGATTTCGTTTGTTAACAGCTGAAGGTAGGGTTTGAGCGTGGCGCAGACACCACAAAGCCGTACACCCAAGTTGTCAACAAGGCCCTACGCAAGCTGGTGGTGACTCCAAGAAGATGTGAGCTGTATTTACATTGAATAGCCTGGGTGCTCTGATCCAACTGAACCGATGGACTGGAAATGGTTATGTTTGGTTATTTGGAGCCTATTTGCAAACATTCATGGTCTTGGCGTTTCCAGGCAACGGGGTCTGGTCACCAGGCCACAACGTTTCAAGACTGGTTTGAATATAATTCAATTTGAACGATTGGTCTGGTAACCCAAATTGCCTGATAACAATTTAGTGGAAAATTGATGAGACATAATCGAGAGGTAAGGTCGTGCACAAAAATCCTGCACTGGCAACACCTTCATTATTATACACGGCTATGGCGGTAGTTTAGCTCAATATTTCTGTGTGGGGTTTCCAACGACTTATTGATTCCAAGCAAAGTCGAGTTGCTGCACTAGGCTAGGCAAAAGAAGGTCAGATACAATACTGGGAGGTATCCCATAACTTTTGTTACCTCAGTTGTAAAAGTGAGTGATTTCGTACACTGTTGGAAGTATAACTGCAACGTATGTGCCGGACATACCTGCTTCCAACGCCTTTATGAACGTTGACGTAGGCGAAAGGTCGCGACGTCACAGACAGTGGCCAGTTGGAACGGTAGTAGGTGCAGTCTTGCGGCCGGCAGGTGCGTGTTGCAGTAGCCACAGCGAGACAGAAGAGTGTTTTCTGCGCACGGGCAGCCCCACAGTCCTAGTGAAGCACTACACTCCTTTTATACGTCCCACATTATCTCCACGTGTGACGTCAGACGCGGCAGCTTTGCCTCTGCGCTGCGTAACGCTGTCTCTGGTCAACGGCGGTTGATGTCGGAATACCTATTTACAGAACTCGCCACAACTTGCGCTAGCTTCACAGACTGCTTTGATGGAACAATGACTACACTCACCACAGAGCCCAAAAGCCCTGTGGGATGAGCTACCTGACACTACAAAAAATTCACCACGTGGATGTATCTAGGGTGGCTAGTATACATGTTTCGACTCTGAACGTGCCTCAGGGACAGCTATGGAGTGAAAAAAAATGTAAATACTTTAATAGGTCAGCTATTTAATATGGACTGATAGAAAACTAAAGTATAACGCCTCTAAGGACGTGACATGAAGCAACATATTTCAGTGAATGACCAAAAGTCATTCAGAGTCACATTAAAGAGAATTTTGTATTCCTCATAGCCTGCCGTGTAAACCAGTTCGACCACGCAATGAAAAATCCTACGTATAATACACAAAGTCTCAATAAAAAAAACTTTTAGAAGAAATAAAAGTACCCACACAAATAAGAATATACCAAGCCAAATTCTAAACGAATAATCTGAACGTAATGTCGTCGAAATTGTAGAATGCCGTAGTAAATAACACGATAAGGAAAGACCACTCATACAAACCTATACAAAGAATCTATAACCACCACACAACTCCATTGGTGAATACACTATATATACATTCTGTAAAGCAAAGTTGTGAACTTTGTAGAAAACGAAAATGTCAACAAAATTTACTTAACAACCACGTCTAATGTTGTGAAAATATACACACAAACAAAAACTAACGGAATCTGCGCTGCAAATACAATACGTAGAATTATATGACAGCTACTGCGTCATCGATGAGGTATCGAAGTCAGTACTTCACTCCCCGTTACAAAACTAGTTGTACAACGTAAAAATTGTATATGCTAATAGCGCTTTATAACTGAGGATCGCTTGATAACGGAAATGCAGCCGAAAGAAACTTATCGCATAACTGTACAACTACTGAATAAAATTTAATAAAAAATAGCACCGTGCTGGTATAGCATACATAAAACGCATTTCTAAGTATAAAGAAAGGAATGGAACTACGTAGCGAGCGTGAAAAGTCTGCACCCCAATCAGATACACACTACGTGATCAAACGTATCCGGACACTAGGCTGAAAATAACTTTCAAGTTCGTGGCGCCTTCCTTCGGTAATGCTGGAATTCAATACTATATTGGCCCACCCTCAGCCTTGATGACAGTTTCCACTCTCGCAGGCATATGTTCAGTCAGGTGCTGGAAGATTTCTTGGGGAATGGCTGCCCACTCTTCACTCAGTGCTACACTGAGGAGAGGTATCTCTGTCGGTCGGTGAGGCCTGGCACGAAGTCGGCGTTACAAAACATCCCGAAGGTGTTCTATAGGATTCAGGTCAGGACTCTGTGCAGGTTAGTCCGTTACAGGGATGTTACTGTCGTGTAACCACTCTGCCACAGGCCGTGAATTATGAACAGGTGCTCGATAGTGTTGAAAGATGAAATCGCCATCCCCGAATTGCTCTTCAACAGCGGGAAGCAAGAAGGTGCTTAAAACATCAGTGTAGGCCTGTGCTATGATAGTGCCACGCAAAACAACAAAGGCTGCAAGCAACCTTCATGAAAAACACGACTACACCATAACACCACCGCCACCGAATTTTACTGTTGGCACTACACACGCTGGCAGATGACGTCCACCGGGCATTCGCTGTACCCAGACCCTGCCATCAAATAGCTCTGAGCACTATGAGACTTAACAGCTACGGTCATCAGTCACCCTGCCATCGGATCGCCACATTATGTACCGTGATTCGTCACTCCACACAACGTTTTCCCACAGTTCAGTTGTCCAATGTTTACGCTCCTTACGCTAAGCGAGGCGTCGTTTGGCATATACTGGAGTGGTGTGTGGCTTATGAGAAGCCGCTCATCATGAAATCGAAGTTTTCTCACCTCTCGCCTAACTGTCGTAGTACTTGCAGTGGTTCCTGATGCAGTTTGGAGTTCCTGTGCGATGGTCTGGATAGATGTCTACCTATTACACATTGCGACCCCTTTAACAATCCGCGGTCTCTGTTAGGCAACATAGGAGGTCGCCTTGTACGCTTTTGTGCTGCACGTGTCCCTTCACGTTTCCACTTCACTATACATTGGAAACAGTGGACCTAGTGTAGTTTGGAAGCGTGGAAATCTCGCATACAGACATATGACACAAATGAGACCCAATCACCTGCCCACATTTGAAGTCCGTGAGTTCTGCAGAGCGCCCCATTCTGCTCTCACGAAGTCTAATGACTACTGAGGTCGCTGATATGGAGTACCTGGCAGTAGGTGACAGCACAATGCACCTTATATGAAAAGCGTATGTTTTTGGGAATTCCCGGATACTTTTGATCTCATAGTGTAACTCTGATTGATAAATAATGGTCTATCGTTTAGGGCATTGTATCACATCAGGAAACACCGTAGAAACTTCAGAACAATATCGATGTGTTCAGTCTGAGCAAGTACATTAAGTTCCCGAAGGATACGTTGTGAGCCGTCATGACAGACGCTCCTACTCAAGAACTGATGAACACATAAGGTGTAAGCTGTGTACCAGTGTTCATGTCAGTGGTTCGTGAAAGGTATACATGGTGAGGGTAAAGTCTTTCTCTGATTTCTATAACTTACTTCTTATGATCTATACTAGATACAACTATACGGTTTTACAAATGATAGCTTGGCTCATAAAGTTTTTTATCTATACGCTCCCACATGTGCTCCGTTTATTGGTCGTAGAACGTCTCGGATATACATAATTTCTCGCCATGTCCGTGACAAAATCTCTTCCGTCACTTCCTGTAACTGAGGTGCAGTGTAATGTTCCACGACGTCGAGATAAACTGTTGCCCAAATCGTAGGTTCACGGCCGGTGTGGCCGAGCGGTTTAAGTGCTTCAGTCTGGAACCGCGCGACCGCTACGGTAGCAGGTTCGAATCCTCTCTCGGGCAATGATGTGTGTGATGTCCTTAGTATTATTAGGCTTAAGTAGTTCTAAGTTCTAGGGGACTGATGACCTCAGATGTTAAGTCCCATAGTGCTCAGAGCCATTTGAACCATTTCGTAGGCTCAGTGAAAAGGAACGATCTAATAAATATGTTGTGTATTTAGTCAAACGACACGTTTACTTTCGGGCTGTCCCTTATCTTCTGTATCACGATTCGTGGGACCTCCGACCCCCAGTTGCGGACATTATGGCTGTCTTCTTTCCCGAAAATGTGAAAAGTCGTTTCGGCGAAAAAAGAAACTTTAACGTAGTCATTGTCTGTGCATCGATTCATTGCAGTATGTTTCTTGCAAACTTATCACGTCTGGAGCCATCATTTTGTTACATGGCTTACCGGAGTTGGATTTTGTATTCATTGCTTGTGTAAAATCTTCACCACAGTGCTCTGAAGTCTGCCCGTTTCTTTAGGAACACGTCTCGTTAATTTCTGGCGACTGTGTTGGAATATTGAGCGCACGGTACCAATAGTGCCGTCATTCACTCAGTGTCCGCCGCATCTTGTCTCGTCACCAACGCTGACACTCTGTTTAAACTTTTCATATCATCATAATAATAATGTCGTGTGACTAGGGCCTCCCGTCTGGTAGGCCGTTCGCCTGATGCAAGTCATTCGATTTGACGTCACTCCGGCGACTTGTGCGTCGATGGGGATGAAATGATGATTAGGACAACACAACACCTAATCCCTGAATTCAGAAACTCTCCGACCCAGGTGGGAATCGAACCCGGGCCTTTAGAATTGACATTCCGTTGCGCTGACCACTCAGCTACCGGGGCGGATATATCATCATTAATACCCTTGACATCTGGCAGATCTAGACCATAGGCATTTAGTAGCTCTCGCTGAACTGTAATAGGCGGCCGTGTTTTATAAAAATACAAAACATATTGCGCTTTCTCCTGCATAGTCAGCACCGTGACAGCAGCACTCCTAAATTATGCTGTTTGTAGAAACAGAGAGAAAGAAAAGAAACTCGACGCTGTCAGAACACGTGTTCAGGTGTTTTTTTATTCAGGAAATTTATTCGTTTAGCTACCATTTTCAATAAACTGCAGTTCCGTATTATACGGAACTTAATTTTCAAGCAATTTTTTGAAAAAACAAAATTTTTCCGTTTTTATTATTAGAATGCAAGCAAGACTAAAAAAATAAGACCAAGCTGACTTTTAATACCCCTGAAAATTCACCGCCGTTACTTTTACCGTTATTTATGCCGCACTTCTTGAAAGATTTAACAATAATGTCTTCTCTCATTCTAAACCACGACTGTTTCGTCCAGCGACACACTTGTTTGATTGTAGGTCGTTCTAAAGCTCGCTTCGGCGTGAATTCACGTCGGGTTTCATCGATCATCTGTTTGTTCCCTTTCTCTCCCATGTACACCTTAAACGGTTTATTTATCAAGACATCGTTGCAGTTGTGAAGTAAGTCCTTCCGGAACAGCATGCTCTGTATTTCCCTGTCTGAACTTCTCTTTCACAGAATTTTTCAAATGACTGAGAAACTGGTGTATAGTACACCATCATAGGGCTACAGTCAGGAACTGACAGTACATTTGGGCACTCAGAGCTGTATACGTGTTAACTACACGGTACTGAGCAGTCCGCTTTTGTTAATCGTTACCGAAGGAGTGAATTCATTCCAGCCATCAACAGGTCTGCCATCACTTAAATTTCCGACCCTGTAGAAAGCCTTCGAAACGCTGGACATTTGGGTCAAATAGGATTATTTTCTCGGACACATGGTTCTTTCATTTAAGACGAACCTACCCTCGCGCCATCCCTAATTTAATGATTTTTATCTTGATTACTTTTAATTTTAATGGATTCTCCACTCTTCAGCTGTATTCCGATTCGCCAGTTTTCACTTTCGTAGCAGTTCTCCTCGTCCAGATCTCTCTCTCTCATCCTTACAGTTACTCCCATTCTCCATTTCAGTCTCGGCCGTCCACACCTTCTCCTCCCTGGCGGTGTATCCATAATTTCCTCACTTTTTTCTCCGCTTTATTCTAGGTATTCTGGCTGCTCTCCTCATTCCATACACCTCTACTGCCCGTACTTTATTCCTCTGGTGCTCCCCCGGCTTCCATCCTTTTGCACCGTACGTTAGTTACTTTCCATTACTGTTTGCAGACTCCTCTTCTTTGTTTCTTTTGATATTACCCAGCTCCACAGGACTCCATTTAGAATTTTAATTGTTAATCTTGCTTTCTGGAACCTGTGTTTCACATCTGCTTCACTGCTTCCTGAGGAACGGATAATCGATTCTGAGTATTGAAATTGCTTCACAGCTTTAATAATTACTCGCGGCCGTATTATATCCCTTCCATCTCCTCTAACTACTAGATATTCTGTTTTGCTCATGTTTATTCCAAGCCCACCTCGTTCAAATACTTCCATCACCTTCTTTATCGTCAATTTGACATTCTTTCTTTGTTCTATCAGTATCTGATCATCTGCAAATAATAAGGAGTGGATAGATAGTACCATGCTGGAAATGAATTCTGATACCTCCACATGAGTGATTCTATCGATCCAATATATAATGCGTATATATTTTAAACAGAGTCTGCGATGTACTGCAGCCTTGTCGAAGACCTTTCGAAGTTTGAAATGTCTCACTCTACTTTCTTCGTACTTTAACTATTCTCCAGGTTAGGGGTATTTGTCGTGCTTTTACACGTGTATACTCCATCGCTTCCCCATAGTGCGTTGATGGGCTCAGAATCACAAGATGTTTCTAAATCCACACATATTAGGCATAGTTTCTGATCCTTAGAATACGTCTTCTCACTTATTTGTCTAACGCTAAAAACACGATCCACACAATATCGTCCAATAGTAAAACGTGCCTGTTCCTTTCACATCTTTCTCTCATTGTCATTCTCCAACTTATTTTTCAATACAGCGCTAAGAAGTCTGCTGATAGATGCGAAACACTATTCCACCTATAATTATTTGGATGCTACTTGTTCCCTGTTTTATAGATAACAGAAAATGTGTGATATACATAACTCTCTTGGTATTTCCCCTCCCTCCACAATCTGACTGAACAATATACATATCGGTCTTACCATTTGGGATTGAGGACCTAAGCTGTTTAGTCCCTCCTTAAACATCCCAACAACCACCATCTTACCATTTGAGGGGACCCATATGTCCACAATTCCGTCGTAGCTCCTTCCAGTACACATGCCTTTCCATTTCGTGCCTCTTTCGGCATCTCTTTTACTTCTTCCTCTAGTACATGTTCTGCATTTTGTAATGTAGTGCTATTGTTGTAAACACCTGTCACATGATCACTTCTTTTTTCTGCCAGAAGTTTTTCAAAGTGCTTTTTCCACTGTCTAATACATATTGTTTTTTCTGGTTGTACGTTTGCTGGGCATTTTCATCCTATTTATCATCCTCTTATGCCTGTGGTGATCTCCAATGTGCAAGCAGATGCCCAGTTTCCCCACACACTCTTTCCCAATTTGTCTTCCTTACACTTTCTTGTTAATTTCTCAATCCTCTTTTCATATACCTCATGTTGTTGTTGTGGTCTTCAGTCCTGAGACTGGTTTGATGCAGCTCTCCATGCTACTCTATCCTGTGCAAGCTTCTTCATCTCCCAATACCTACTGCAACCTACATCCTTCTGAATCTTCTTAATGTATTCCCTCAGCATCTCCGCTGCTCCCTTAATGCACTGTTTCAGGAAACAGTTTAGCTCATTAGCACTCCTCTACGACATTGAATCTCAGATTTAATCTTCTTGCTGAAGATGTATCTCATAATTTGGATCCACCACAGTTCTACTTCCATCATCCTTCTCTTTCTTCTCCTGTTTTATTTTGGTCTTAATTGGAAAAGCAATTTTTGAAGCAACTAAAATGATCGGAAACACATTCTGTTTCCCTTTCAACCCTTACATCTTGCACCTTAATTATGTGCTGCCTCTTCACTATTACATAGTATGTAACTGATTTTAGGTTCCTTACAGGATTTGTGATTTTTAACTAACCTTTATTAAAACCTATTATTTCCATACAGTAGAACATCTCCAGACACGAGAAGGTTCAGATTTTCCACGAACAGTTGTATAGATAACCTTCCCCTCTCTAACAAGAGGACCATAGACTCCCGCAAAACTAGGAAAAATTCGGAGAAACCGGGATGTATGGCAGCCATAGCCATACGTAGCAGGTGTGCGAGTAACGCCCTGACTGCACAGAACTATCAGTGCGAGACGAAACTCTTGAGATTGCCTGTTGTAGTGACAAATCACGAATGGCATTGATCTGTTTAAAATTACTGAAGTCTCAACAGCAAGAAGAAGAGATTGTACAAAAACAGAACAGTTGTCATTACTGTCTGTAAACGAGGTGAGTGGTCAATTGTGTTTTCAGTGTTGTCTTCAGTCCAGAGACTGCTCTGATACAGCTCTCAGTGCTGCTCTACCCTCTGCAACCTTCTTCATCTCCTAGTAACTATTGCAGCTTACATCCTTCTGAATCTGGTTACTGTATTCATCTCTCGGTCTCCCTCTACAGTTTTCGCGCCCCACACTTCCCTCCAATGCTAAATTGGTGATCACATGATGTCAAATATCTTCAGAAAACACTTCCTAAAACTTAAGTCTACCTTCGACGTTAGCAAATTTCTCTTCTTCATAAACGCTTTTCTCGCCATTGTCTGTCTGCATTTTATACCACTCTATTTCGGCCTTCATCATTTACTTTGCTTCCCAAATAGCAAAACTATCTACTACTTTAAGTGTCTCGTTTCCTAAACTAATTCCCTCAAAAAATGGTTCAAATGGCTCTGACTACTATGGGACTTAATTTCTGAGGTCATCAGTCCCCTCGAACTTAGAACTACTTAAACCTAACTAACCTAAGGACATCAGACACATCTATGCCCGAGGCAGGATTCGAACCTGTGACCGTAGCGGTCGCGCAGTTCCAGACTGTAGCGACTAGAACCGCTCGGCTACTCCGACCGGCAATAATTCCGTCAGCATCACCTGATTTGATTACACTACATTCCATTATCTTTGTTTTCCTTTTGTTGATGTTCATCTTACATTCTCCTTTGAAGACAGTGTCCATTCCGTTCAACTGCTCTTCGTAGTCTTTTGCTGTTTATGACAGAATTACAGTGTCACTGGCAAACCTCAGAGTTTTTATTTCTTCTACCTGAACTTCAATTCCAGCTCCAAATTTTTGTTTGGTCTCCTTTAATGATCGCTCAGCAAACAGACTGAGTAACATCGGGGACAGGGCACAGCTCTTTCTCACTGCCTTCTCAACCACTGCTTATGTCCCTCGGTTGCTAGTACTGCCGCCTTTTTTGTGTATAATTGTAAATAGCCTTTCACTCGCCGTGTTTTCTCCTGCTACCTTCGGAATGTTAAAGAGAGAATTCAAGTCAACATTTTCAAAAGCTTTCTCCAAGTCTATTACTGATACAAACGTTAGTATGGCTTTCCTTAACCTATCTTCTAAGAAAAGTCGTAGGGCAGTATTACCTCCCGTATTCCTACATTTCTCCGAAATCGGTGCTGATCTTCACGAGGTCGGCTTCTACCAGTTTTTTCCATTCTCCCTCACTGAAAATTTAGTAGGGTCCAGGGTAGACAGTATTATTTATGTACTAGGTATAACTCAGTAACGCTACATTTTTTAACAATAACACTGTATACCCCGCCCCTAGTATCTACTGGTCGCACGGTTTAGCTTATCCTTTCAAGGATACACGGTGGTTCAAAGCAAACACGCACCATTTGTACATTCTGCAGACCACACTTGCCCCTCCCCCCTCACTCCCAGCCCTTAACACATCAACTTTTTTCTCAGTTTGGGTGGCCCTAACACTCGTGTCGTGCCATACTGATACGCTAGACCGTTCATAACCAGGTAACTCCAGCACATCGCCATCCGTCTCTCTCAATGATAGACCGACAAATTAGCTCCTTGTTTTTGCCCATATGGCTTGTAGCCGAAATTCACACGGTTTTTTCAGCGGACACAGCATGAAATGAATAGTGGTCGAATATTCTTATTTTGCGATTGTTGCAGTGTGTACCCTAAGATGAATGCTAGGTGCGAAGAATGACAAGCCAGGTTTGTTATCAGTGGCATGTGATTCCGAAGCATCTGACCCTCGAGGTGGTTAGATCAGAAGTCAGTGACGTTACGTGATAAGGGCGTCTGTTTGTGTGTGGACTGTGTTGTCCGCGCTGGTAAGCACGATGGAAATCATGTGACATGCGTTGTCACGTGATTCGACCTCGCAGGTCAGCAGGGCTGCTCCACAGAGCCTGCTCGATGTACGACAAACAGCGTTTAGTGCGTTAATCCTATAGCGAAAACCGATCGCAGATCATACCTTCCACCTGCTGCAACTCGCGGCTTTGTAAGAGATCGAAACGTGATCAAACTATGTTGCAGAATAGGAGGAAAGCTGCAGGATTTCGGCAGAGAAGGCAATAGATCCGAAACAATACCTCACTGAGTACATGAAAGCCCACCAGGAAAGGAAAAAAGAAATTAACTCGTTTTCGTAGGAAATAGTAACTCACTCAAAAGTAAATTTGTACATTAGAAAAGATTTGGAAGACCTGATTGCCTGAAAGTAGCAATATTGAATATTTCTGGATGCACTAAAACAGACGTTTCTTCTTTAAAGTACCGAAAAATAAATAACAAAAGTAGGAAATTAAATGAAATTCGGAACAATTTAAATGAAACTGCCGGGACAACGGATCTGCAGTAGATGTCTGGATAGCCAATGGAGAAGAGGTGTAGATGAATTACAATAGAAACAAAATACAACGTCAAAACATTATAAGGTTAAGCAAATTCTGAACTTTTGAATCTAGTTTTTGACATCCATGCGAGATAAAAGAAACAAGTCTATATTTTCAATTTCTGAAATCGTAGAAAATGTGCTAGTTGAATGCATAGACTGTTGAAGGACAAGTATTGCAACCGAGTGACAAAACTGTCGATAAGATCTACATCAGCAATAAAATCCATATGTCAGTGTGCAGTAGCGGTGCAGGAAATTTCTTATATTTATTCTTCTACATCTTAATCTACATCCGTATGATTACCCTGAAATTCACAATTTAGTACCAGGAAGAGGGTTCATCGACCCACCTTTAAGCTACGAGTACTTCTGTACCATTTCACTCTCGAAAAGCGTGCTGGAAAAGGAACACATAATATTTCCATGCGAGCTTTGATTTCTTTTATTTTATTGCGATGGTTATTACTACCTATGCAGGTGGGCGCCAACAAAATATTTACACACTCTGGAAAATTTAAAATGTGTTCTAAGTCCTAAGTTCTAGGGGACTGATGACCATAGATGTTAAGTTCCATAGTGCTCATAGCCATTTTTTCCTCAGTGCTCATGTGTATGACTTCAAACTTCTGGTGATTTAGAATCAACTGGCACTTTTTGCATCATACAGATAGATATCTTCTCTAAATCGTTTTGATCATCTGATGACTTTACGCTACAGTACGTGAAAGCATGATCTGAAAAAATCTAAGAGGTCTGCTCAGATTATCCCCTAATACGTTTGTGTGAATCAGGAAGATCAGAGGGTGTATAACACTTCCTTGGGAACGCCAGATATGACTTCGTGCAAGAGACACAGGCCCCACCCGAGGTATTACGGTCTGGGGTGCGTTCAGCTACAACTCTCATTTACCTTAGATGTTTCTGGAGGCGACACTAACCAAGTCTCGGCATGTGGAGAATGGTATTAGATCCCTCCAATTGCCGTTATTGCAACAGGAAGGTGATGTGTTGTTTCAGCAGGATAATCAATTTATAGCAGTTCTGAAGCGACTGCGTGAAGTGTTTCCTTCAGTTTAGAAATCGAGTTGAACTCACGAGAGCTTAAGTAAGGGGAATGCAGTAGGTGGTATAGCACTTAGCTGCCCCATCAGTTAAACAAATCAGTAACAGCTTGCACTGTACTTCCTTGAGCACTGTCCTGCATAATGATGGTCATGTTCTGCGGAAATTTTTATTACTTCTGTCTCTAAGCTGGTCGTAGGTTGTGTTCCAAAAATGAACAGCATAGAGACAGAAGTGATGACACTTTCTGCAGGACGTGACCATCATTTTGCAGGACAATGCTCAAGCACGTACGGTGCAAGCTGTTACTGATTTGTTTGACTGATGAGGCTGCTAAGTTTTATACCACCTATTGCACTCCCCTGAGTTAATCACTCGTGACTTCCACTCGATTTCTAAACTGGAGGAAAGGCTTCGCGGCATTCGCTTCAGAACTGCTACAAATTCGTCGGGCAACAGACCGCGCCGCTCGAACTATCAACACAACTGGCACTGCTAAAAAATCCTACGACTTCCACATCGCTGGCAATGGGCTATACACAGTGCTGGTGGCTAATTTGAAGGTCAGTAAAACTTTGAAACAGGTATTTATTTTGTACGAGCTGTAAATAAGTAATTGTAACTATTAAAGTTCCAACCCTCGTATAAATGCCTAGGAGCCGGAGATTCACTACGCACAATAAATAGACATGAAGTCGTGCTTAATGTGTAGCTAGAGGTCATACTAAGAAGTGCGTAAGTCTGTGCTCGGCCTGTGTAGCCGAGCGGTTCTAGGCGTTTCAGTGCGGAACCGCGCTGCTGCTACGATCGCAGGTTCGAATCCTGCCTCGGACATGGATGTGTGTGATGTCCTTAGGTTAGTTAGTTTTAAATAGTTCTAAGTCTAGGGGAATGATGACCTCCGATGTAAAGCCCCATAGAGCCATTTTGAACCTTCTGTGCCTGGCGTACGAGAGCAGGCCGAAATATTTTTCTCTAATTCCTTTTTCTATGTTGTTATTCTATTTATTTGTTGTAGAGTGTTGACTAATCAAATTTTAAGAGGCGTTAATGGGCAAGTGATCACGTAAGTTAGTTTGTGCCGAGTATAATCAAAGATTTATTTATGACCAGTTGGGCAGATATCTTTTGTGTATCAAAATGGTTCAAATGGCTCTGAGCACTATGGGACTTAACATCTGAGATCATCAGAACTTAGAACTATTTAAACCTAACTAACCCAAGGACTTCACACACAGCCATGCCCGAAGCAGGATTCGAACGTGCGACCGTAGCAGTTGCGCGGTTCCGGACTGAAGCGCCTAGAACCGCTCGGCCACCGCGGCCAACTTTTTGTGCATCTGATGCGCCAGAATGTCGTTTGCCGCTGATGTGTTTGTGTTTCAAATAATTTGCAGTGGTCGACGTGAGCAAACTACGATCGGGGTATCACGGTGGAAGAGGGAAATTTAAGGACCTGGATCAGTGTCTATGTTTACGTTGTTAGTGTCCTGCAATTTCATCTTTCCGGTGGAGTGTTGTTGTTTTCCGGAAGCTTAATTGTAGCTCAAGGTTGAGTATAGTTCTACTTCACCTTCTGGTCCGTGAATCTCCTGTATCTGTTAGAACCTTTTGGTCTGCTCGCCTCCATCGCTAATTTTCAACGTAAAATCGAAACGGCAACTTTTTAAAACTATTTAATATGCTATTATTATATTCTATGGATGAAGTGTATGTGAACATCGTACCAGTAAGTAATACTAAAGAGAAGCCTAGTTGAGTGTATTAATCGGATAATACTTTTAATTTGTTAGAATTGCTTAGCATCAGTCCATGGAAGATGTCTTATTTGTTGTAAATAGTTTTAGAATTTGATATGAGTTATATGAAAGCCACTTCTATGTACGTCATAAAGCATGTTTAAAATGTTTGTGTGATTCAGTTATATCAGTTAAATTTGATTAATAGTGGCTTTATGAACATTGTTTTAATTAGTGAAAATTGGTTGAGTAAAATTTGAAAGATCTGTGTCTGTCGGACTTAAATGCATTAATGTTTTAATCTGAGTCCTGCTTCGGTAGGTCAGGTGGCTTTTATTATAATCGTTGTTACTGTTAAATTCATTAAGAGCATGTGTTTGTAATAAAGAGGTGTATGTTAACTACAAACTGGTTATGTGATTAATTTCGATGTGTCGAAATGAATAAGATATCACGTTGTAGTTTTCTAGTAATTCGTGTTTGTTTCCACTTTTGTCCTCATCACTGTAGATTATCTACTAGGCATCTAAACTGTTAACGGTACTATGTAAGTCGGTATAGATAATGAAGCTGTGCCATGGCTGAGAACCTTCAGAGCGACGTCAGGTGTAGGAGTTTTTGAAAGATCTTATAGAAGTCGTGAAAGAAAAATTTTTGTAGGTACGAAGGTACGCTTTGCACTGAGAAACCGGCCGGTGTGTCCGTGGGGTTCTAGGCGCTTCAGTCTGGAACCGCGTGACCGCTATGGTCCCAGGTTCGAATCCTGCCTCGGGCATGGATGTGCGTGATTTCCTTAGGTTAGTTAGGTTTAAGTAGTTCTAAGTTCTAGGGGACTTATGACCATAGATGTTGAGTCCCATAGTGCTCTGAGCCTTTGAACCATTTGCACTGAGAAGAAAGCAAGTGGTCTTCTGTTCTAGGAAAAATTCAGAGAATCGATAGCTGCCCAAATGGTATAGTGGTAAGTGATTTAATGTTTCTTTATGCGAATTCTTGACCATTACGAGGTCTGTGCAAGTCGTGAAAACAAAAAATTTTTGGAATGTGACCGTTTTCCGTTACATCTCGTATAAACTGGGGAGATACAGAGCACGAGAGTTAGCCAGCAGTACAGCTACATGGAATCCACGTTGCTCGATTTAAGGGCCCGCGCAAAGTTCCTAAATTGTGGACATGGAATATTTTCTGGCCAAGTAGTCACGTGTAGGAAAAGTACTTTAAAAATTTACAACGCGTCTCCTACTTCGATCTTCATGTGTGGCACTCAGAACATTTTCGTATGCATTCAGCTTCACATAGCTTCACATCGACAACCTATTACTGGAGCCACACGTCTCATGTTTCTTTCATGATTGTTTTAAATTCATCACAGTCTAACTTCTATAACAATTAACGTTTCTAATAAGTAGCTTCAGTGATTGCCAAGATTAAGCTTTCACCGTTTTAGTGGCACTCTTGCATGTGATATTTTATATGGTTTACCTGAGACCACGATGAGCCAGGGTAAGCACAGAGGCACGGGACAATGACTCGGTGTCGAGGCGAGCACTCCTGGGAGTTTCGGTTCGCCTTTCACAGGTGAAAGCCAGGAGATGGGGCGAAGTGTCCTCCCACAGGACGTACAACACTATGGCTCAAGCATTTTTTAGATTTGGCAATGGGAGGCACGTTAAAGCCATCCAGCCATTCTTTCGCTCGGGCGCCTATCAGTCGCATTCCGGTAGTTTTTCTCGTAATGTGCCCGCGCAACGTGAGGTCCATGTCTCTATACAAAAATGTCGTATTACGTACTGTGACAAGTACCTGTACTTGTGCACAATCTTGGTTTTTTTACAAGATGTACCTTCTAGTCAAAAGAAATTTGTTTTTCGTCGACGGCTCGTCTTCCTATAAAGCTGTGGAGGGGGTAATCAGTCTCAATTGAAGATCATTTTCTTCTGTGAGGAGCGGTGCAGGGGAATTTCGTTCAGGATTCTTTGTAAAGTGATGAGCCGACGTTCTGGCGCCGTTTAGCGTGGAGTGAAATCCCTCCCCCTGTCTAAAACGTAAGTGGTCACGCCAGTATGTGAGGAACTCAGACTTGGAGACAAGCGTAGTGGTTGAAGTGAAGAACTTACATGAAGAGTGGGAGTGTAACACAGAAATACACTCCTGGAAATTGAAATAAGAACACCGTGAATTCATTGTCCCAGGAAGGGGAAACTTTATTGACACAATCCTGGGGTCAGATACATCACATGATCACACTGACAGAACCACAGGCACATAGACACAGGCAACAGAACATGCACAATGTCGGCACTAGTACAGTGTATATCCACCTTTCGCAGCAATGCAGGCTGCTATTCTCCCATGGAGACGATCGTAGAGATGCTGGATGTAGTCCTGTGGAACGGCTTGCCACGCCATTTCCACCTGGCGCCTCAGTTGGACCAGCGTTCGTGCTGGACGTGCAGACCGCGTGAGACGACGCTTCATCCAGTCCCAAACATGCTCAATGGGGGACAGATCCGGAGATCTTGCTGGCCAGGGTAGTTGACTTACACCTTCTGGAGCACGTTGGGTGGCACGGGATACATGCGGACGTGCATTGTCCTGTTGGAACAGCAAGTTCCCTTGCCGGTCTAGGAATGGTAGAACGATGGGTTCGATGACGGTATGGATGTACCGTGCACTATTCAGTGTCCCCTCGACGATCACCAGAGGTGTACGGCCAGTGTAGGAGATCGCTCCCCACACCATGATGCCGGGTGTTGGCCCTGTGTGCCTCGGTCGTATGCAGTCCTGATTGTGGCGCTCACCTGCACGACGCCAAACACGCATACGACCATCATTAGCACCAAGGCAGAAGCGACTCTCATCGCTGAAGACGACACATCTCCATTCGTCCCTCCATTCACGCCTGTCGCGACACCACTGGAGGCGGGCTGTACGATGTTGGGGCGTGAGCGGAAGACGGCCTAACGGTGTGCGGGACCGTAGCCCAGCTTCATGGAGACGGTTGCGAATGGTCCTCGCCGATACCCCAGGAGCAACAGTGTCCCTAATTTGCTGGGAAGTGGTGGTGCGGTCCTCTACGGCACTGCGTAGGATCCTACGGTCTTGGCGTGCATACGTGCGTCGCTGCGGTCCGGTCCCAGGTCGACGGGCACGTGCACCTTCCGCCGACCACTGGCGACAACATCGATGTACTGTGGAGACCTCACGCCCTACGTGTTGAGCAATTCGGCGGTACGTCCACCCGGCCTTCCGCATGCCCACTATACGCCCTCGCTCAAAGTCCGTCAACTGCACATACGGTTCACGTCCACGCCGATACCCCAGGAGCAACAGTGTCCCTAATTTGCTGGGAAGTGGTGGTGCGGTCCCCTACGGCACTGCGTAGGATCCTACGGTCTTGGCGTGCATCCGTGCGTCGCTGCGGTCCGGTCCCAGGTCGACGGGCACGTGCACCTTCCGCCGACCACTGGCGACAACATCGATGTACTGTGGAGACCTCACGCTCTACGTGTTGAGCAATTCGGCGGTACGTCCACCCGGCCTCCCGCATGCCCACTATACGCCCTCGCTCAAAGTCCGTCAACTGCACATACGGTTCACGTCCACGCTGTCGCGGCATGCTACCAGTGTTAAAGACTGCGATGGAGCTCCGTATGCCACGGCAAACTGGCTGACACTGACGGCGACGGTGCACAAATGCTGCGCAGCTAGCGCCATTCGACGGCCAACACCGCGGTTCCTGGTGTGTCCGCTGTGCCGTGCGTGTGATCATTGCTTGTACAGCCCTCTCGCAGTGTCCGGAGCAAGTATGGTGGGTCTGACACACCGGTGTCAATGTGTTCTTTTTTCCATTTCCAGGAGTGTATTTAATAAGTGCTTGCATGGGAATTATATGACTGGTTAACGTTATAAAACGTTTGCCAGGTGGGGCTTACTAGTTTTGTTAACAACACTATTATTGGCCAGTATTTTGCAGAAGTCCGCCGCTCGTGGTCCAGCGGTACCGTTCTCGCTTTTCCGAGCGCGAAGTCACGGGTTCGATTCCTCGCGGGGTCAGGGATTTTCATCTGCTCCGAGATGACGGTGTTGTGGTGCCGTCTTCGTCATCATTCATCCCAACTGCGGTCAGAGGAAAGTACCGGCAATTCACCTCCATTGGGACCTTGCTAGTACGGCGGTGTTTGTCTCCCGCGTTGTTCCCCTACGCTCTGTCAAGAAGCATGGGACTATATTTCCATAATTTTGCAGATCCTTTTTCATAGGTGTACAGGAACTGTGTGGACTTGAAGAGTCCTCCCTTCCTTTTGGGTAGGGAGCTCTTGGTCTGATGATTCGGGAGAGATAACTTCTCCTGGGAATTATGAGAACATATCTTTGGGGATCAAGAGAGAGACACTTGGTCCTTAGAGGCTGAGAAAATATACTTCAGCTGCAGATGCGAAGAAGGGACGCAATCAGCAGCTGATGTTATGCATACTGCAGCAGTCACGGCGCTCGCAACTTTCTGCACTGCTATATGCAGAATACTGTGAGAAACATTAGAAGGTACAAGACTTGCCAAGCGTTGTAGGCATGTTGTTAGCGTCACATTTGAAACGTCCCCTTAGAAAAATTTATACAAGACTGAGCTTAAACTGACACACAATATTTTTAGCGCAACGCAATCTGACTTCCAAAAATCCCTACGAAAGAATGGCCCTGAGTAACATTAATCTATACGTTTCACAAATCACTTACCTCACAAAAATCTTCGTTACTCAAGCTACTGCAATACAGCGAGCGCCACTACTGCCAGCTAAATAAAAGATTCAAACTACTGAAGGCACTAACTACTGATAGGCATAGTTAGCAAATGAAAGATTTTAATAGAGAGCAAACAATGTATTTACCTTAATAGTCATAATATATATATCAGTTCATGACATCAATTCTTACAAATTTCAAAACTCCGCCATCTCTCTCCCCACGTCCACCACTGCTGGCTGCTCACCTGCAACTGCGCAACGCTTCCTCGCTGTTAGCATCCAGCTGCCGCTGCCCAACACTACAATGGCAGACAACAATGCAAACCAGCCACAGACTGCACACGGCACAGCCAGTGATTTTTATACAGAGCGCTACGTGGCGGCGGCGTTACCAATAAAAAAAACCTAAACAGCCTACTTACATAGCCCTCATGCTCCCCACAAAAAAATTTACAAATTGTTTTGGGCAGTAGCCAATACAGATTTGAAAATTTTTTTCATTATTACAATGACAAAGAAATGAAATGCACACACTTATCGATACAATGTTGGTTAAAAGCTAAAATTTTCTCACAGTCCATAAAGACAGTCCTGATCATTCATCAAAGTAAAATTGCAGTGTTTTTCTCAAAGTCCGAGTAGTAAAAGAAAATGCACACGGAAGTAGTGGATTTCCATGCAGTCTTGAAGAAGTAGTGTTGTCCTTCCAACGGAAAGACAGTGCTGACTCTTGACATGCAGACAGGTAATGGGCCACAACAGAGCAAACCCACAGCAGAGTCAGTCGAAGTTTTCAAGAATATTGGTAGGTAGGTCGTCTCAGAGTAGACCCATTGTAGTCCTGGTAGAGATTACGGTATTGGTGGGCCACCAGAGGTGCAAACCCACTGCAGTCCTTGTAGAAATAATGGTATTGGTGGGTCATCAAAGGTGTAGACCCACTGTAGTCCTTGTAGAGATGGCCATCAGCCATCTGTTTGACTGTGCAGGCGCTCAATCACCATTGAAGAGTCTTGCGGATAATATAGCAAGTCCATAACCACCACTTGTGTACTCACAAAAATTGTTTTTGAAATGTCCTTAGAACCAGCAATGATGTTATCCAGTCCCTTACTGAATTATTAACACACGTGCAAACACTATCAACCCCTACTTCTCACATATTGTGCATATACTATGACCAACAGAAACGTGTGCAGTGAAATGCAACTTACAAGTTACTTAATTTGATGAACAGGTGTCAATTACAATTTTATAACATGAGAATACAATAGCAAAGGTACAAAAACATCATTGAAGAACATGATAGTACAGATAACATTTGCAGTAATACAGGCTTTACAAAATGATCGAAATAACATATACATAAGTGTTACAGGAATTGTGACAGGAGCACATACATAAACAATCAGAATAAATTTCGAAACATCAAATTCACACATGAGCATTAAAATGGAACAGAATAAATAATTTCTAAACATATTTACAAAGAAAACGACATATTATTAATGCAAATTATATTTGAGGATAACAGTATTCCTCATCATAGTGAATGTAGCTGAATATTAGAAAATTCTTCAACATAAGTCTTATCAGATGAACATATAAAGACAGGAAGAACATAAATACACAAGGGTACACAAACACATAGTGGGATAACACAAGGAAAGGGCAGGGTTTGTTTTACTGCAGTATTTTGCAAACAAAACTTTCTTTACTTCTCGGAGATCTCCCTTCGTTCTTCATTATTTCCAAAAAGTCCTACCTATACCTGCTCTCTGAACTTTTCTCATATAACCTCTCAGTGCATTAAGCTAACTTAAATCTACTGAGCTCAGATGCTTAACTAAGGGACGAGGCAATGCAGCAGCACAAAACAATTTACACAAACAACAATGATAAAAAAATGGAAATTGGCAAAAAATGCAGCAATATTACAACTAATATAAGGCAATGAGCAGCAAACAAGAAAAATAAATCAGTAATAAAATTGGCTTAACCTAGTACTACAAAGTGACATGCAGTAGCACTATGAATGGCAAACAGCCGCAGCAAATGCTGTAACTTATACCTAAACATGACAAAGCTCATTCAGAAAAAATGTTGCACTAAAGACAACAATGCAGATAAGGACAATGTCTATTCACATCTTAATGTCTATGCAATTAAAGTGGTACACCACAAAAACTAATGCCACAACAAATTACCAAGTACTTGAAAAGAAAATTATACACTCCTGGAAATTGAAATAAGAACACCGTGAATTCATTGTCCCAGGAAGGGGAAACTTTACTGACACATTCCTGGGGTCAGATACATCACATGATCACACTGACAGAACCACAGGCACATAGACAAAGGCAACAGAGCATGCACAATGTCGGCACTAGTACAGTGTATATCCACCTTTCGCAGCAATGCAGGCTGCTATTCTCCCATGGAGACGATCGTAGAGATGCTGGATGTAGTCCTGTGGAACGGCTTGCCATGCCATTTCCACCTGGCGCCTCAGTTGGACCGGCGTTCGTGCTGGACGTGCAGACTGCGTGAGACGACGCTTCATCCAGTCCCAAACATGCTCAATGGGGGACAGATCTGGAGATCTTGCTGGCCAGGGTAGTTGACTTACACCTTCTAGAGCACGTTGGGTGGCACGGGATACATGCGGACGTGCGTTGTCCTGTTGGAACAGCAAGTTCCCTTGCCGGTCTAGGAATGGTAGAACGATGGGTTCGATGACCATTTGGATGTACCGTGCACTATTCAGTGTCACCTCGACGATCACCAGAGGTGTACAGCCAGTGTAGGAGATCGCTCCCCATACCATGATGCCGGATGTTGGCCCTGTGTGCCTCGGTCGTATGGAGTGCTGATTGTGGCGCTCACCTGCACGGCGCCAAACACGCATACGACCATCATTGGCACCAAGGCAGAAGCGACTCTCATCGCTGAAGACGACACGTCTCCATTCGTCCCTCCATTCACGCCTGTCGCGACACCACTGGAGGCGGGCTGTACGATGTTGGGGCGTGAGCGGAAGACGGCCTAACGGTGTGCGGGACCGTAGCCCAGCTTCATGGAGACGGTTGCGAATGGTCCTCGCCGATACCCCAGGAGCAACAGTGTCCCTAATTTGCTGGGAAGTGGTGGTGCGGTCCTCTACGGCACTGCGTAGGATCCTACGGTCTTGGCGTGCATCCGTGCGTCGCTGCGGTCCGGTCCCAGGTCGACGGGCACGTGCACCTTCCGCCGACCACTGGCGACAACATCGATGTACTGTGGAGACCTCACGCCCTACGTGTTGAGCAATTCGGCGGTACGTCCACCCGGCCTCCCGCATGCCCACTATACGCCCTCGCTCAAAGTCCGTCAACTGCACATACGGTTCACGTCCACGCCGATACCCCAGGAGCAACAGTGTCCCTAATTTGCTGGGAAGTGGTGGTGCGGTCCCCTACGGCACTGCGTAGGATCCTACGGTCTTGGCGTGCATCCGTGCGTCGCTGCGGTCCGGTCCCAGGTCGACGGGCACGTGCACCTTCCGCCGACCACTGGCGACAACATCGATGTACTGTGGAGACCTCACGCCCCACGTGTTGAGCAATTCGGCGGTACGTCCACCCGGCCTCCCGCATGCCCACTGTACGCCCTCGCTCAAAGTCCGTCAACTGCACATACGTTTCACGTCCACGCTGTAGCGGCATGCTACCAGTGTTAAAGACTGCGATGGAGCTCCGTATGCCACGGCAAACTGGCTGACACTGACGGCGGCGGTGCACAAATGCTGCGCAGCTAGCGCCATTCGACGGCCAACACCGCGGTTCCTGGTGTGTCCGCTGTGCCGTGCGTGTGATCATTGCTTGTACAGCCCTCTCGCAGTGTCCGGAGCAAGTATGGTGGGTCTGACACACCGGTGTCAGTGTGTTCTTTTTTCCATTTCCAGGAGTGTATATACAGTTACTGTTATTAGTCGCTTCTTATTGCTCTTTCCATTCCAAGAGCTCCTTTTTCGAAGAATGTGGATCATAAAATAATTATTTAATAGATCTTAATAGTCATAATATATATATATCAGTTCATGACATCAATTCTTACAAATTTCAAAACTCCGCCATCTTTCTCCCCACGTCCACCACTGCTGGCGGCTCACCTGCAACTGCGCAACGCTACGCGCTGTTAGCATCCAGCTCCCGCTGCCCAACACTACAATGGCAGACAACAATGCAAACCAGCCACAGACTGCACACGGCACAGCCAGTGATTTTTATACAGAGCGATACGTGGTGGGGCGTTACCAATAAAGAAACCTAAACAGCCTACTTACACATTGGTTCCACGAATCTTGTACTTCTCAGAGTGATCAGAGCTTGTACTTAAGTCGATCAGTGGCATTATTTGTTTCTCGTAGTTTTTCAGGCAGACAATCACTGCGGGCCCACCGCAGATTTGTCTTTCAATAATTTATTTCTAACATCCCGGTTTTCTCTCATTCAGCTAACTTGTCATACTTAAGCGTTAGATTAGTACTATTCCATGTTTGTAATTGTCAGTTTCCGTGTTTTCTGCATTTTTTGAGATGGAATAGCCCTTGTGATTAATTCTTGTTCACGTGTACTTTAGTAAAGAGCTTTATAATGCATGGAGGTTAATTTACATAGGTATTTCATTTCATAGTTATATGGCCCCTATGTCTCATATTTAATAGGGCCACCCGTTTCCCATAGTTAATCCGGTGGTCTACAGCTATTATTAAAGCAGATGAGTCCATGAAGCGTGGTCTAATTATTGGTCAGTCAAGTAGATGCGGGTCATCCGACATTCACAATGGTATATCTAAAGCTTATTGATTCGTCAAATTTTCTGTGTCATAAAAACCATGAGACAGCACTAATGTATTTCGGACTGTTCCAATTCATAATGTTGTACCGTGACTAAACATTTTATGTTCTTCTACTGATTTTCTTTCTTCCCAAGTGATGGGATCTTAGGATTTTGATAGTTTTTTGGGTTGTTCCGAATAAGAGCTGGTGTTTTACAGCGAGACTGTATTGTTTAATGACTGTTAACGTTTCCGTTTACAGCCCTACATCATTGCGCGAATCCAGATAAGCAAAATTTAGTGCAGGTCTAAATGTTATGCCTATGTTTTTTTTCATTTCTTCATGTGCCCTTACCGTAAATTAGACAATAAATATGGGGTATCAGAGAGGAAATATAAGACAATATCAGTCCATCAGTTATTAGCAGTTCATAGCTAAAGTCAGTGGGGCGCTACCCCTGAAAATTGTTAGCCTTTGTTTTAAAATTATCTAACAAAAGAAACAGATGTATACGTGAAATTTATTCATAAACTTGACGAAATCCTAAAATAACAAAACCAAACTTTTTTATTTACTCTAACCTAGATGTTTACGGTTCAGGCTTGATCTATCCATTTGAAAATGCAAAGGGCCAATAATTTTCCTCCTGATCTCTGGATGACAAATTATGAAATTTTCTCTATTGAATAAGCAGCAAGGCTGTTTAGTCTTCCAAATTCTTACCACTTATCAGAAAATTTTTATCCTTTTCATTGCTGGAAAGCAACGTTCTGTCTCTCTGGTCACGGGAATTATCCATTAACTTTTTTATCGGTTTCGTAATTTCGGTAAGAATATCATCTATATTAATTTCCAACGTAAATTTTCGCATCTTAATTAATTTGTAGTACTCTTGAATATCAGACCATAACAGAACTGTTTGATTTCAGTTTCACGCTTTTGTTGGTCAGTCATGGGATTTGCTACCATAGTCAATACTGTCTCTTTGTCTAAAACAAAGCTTTTCTTCTTGAACAGTTTAGCAGCTAATAAGTGTTCAGTGGAAGAATGTCTGTCCGCTACATCAACACATATTGTCACACACTTCCGTGAATTCTGCCATGTATATCTTTAAGTTTCTTAGATCTAAGATAGCAGTTTTGAAACTTGTTATACAGACTGTTCATTTTCACTGAAGACATTGAAATATCTGTGATCATTGAAATAGCTCTTGTCAAAACAAGTTATAATTCCAATTTGTTTGTCTCGGAGGGAGACAACAAACAACGCCGCACTCGCCCCCCCCCCCCCCCCCCTAACCCACACTGTGCGTGGGTTGCGGGGAGCAACTTTGAAATCTTGAAAAACCATGTTTTTTTTTTATTACGAGTTACGAATCTACGGCAAAATCTACTTACATTTTGTCTGAATTATTTTCTTCGTTTCGGCACATATGGCGCTGTAATCGGAGGAATAGAAATGAGTACACGATCGTAATTTACGATAACTACTCAATGGCCCTTGATTATTGAGTGGCACCTGAGACTCCAGGGTAGCACAGGATAGTATTTCATAACCTCTAATTGGAAGCCACATTCGCAACGTTGTATTCCTCCGATATATAGAACAGGGGACTACTCGACGCGTCACTGTGGCCGTGGCTCGAGGCGAACTCTACTCTGCTTTTCCAATCAGAGTAAGCGTTCACACGTAGTACTGTCAACTTCAATACACTTAATGATCCACTTTTCAAATCACCGTACACAGGACAGAAGCATATCTGCGGAAATGTCAACACAGGCGTTTCTGATGCCGTCGACCGGCAACTTGGCACATGCTGGAACACTTCATCTTTTAAGTATCCCCACAGAAAGAAGTCCAGCGACGTCAAATCCGGTGACCTAGCGGGCCAGTTAATAGGACCACCTCCACTGATGCACCGACCGTTTGACAGTCTACTATCTCCCGTGCTTCAGTTGCGTATTGTGTCGGGCAACCGTCAAGCTGAAACCAAATTCCTTGACGAATGTCAAGGGAAACAGTACCGGTAGTTCTTCTTCCAAAAACGTTCAATATCTGCGTTCATTCAACGTACCGTCGATAAAATGCGGACCAATGAGTTTGTTCCCCATGATATCACACCATACATTAACCGACCGAGGACGCTGATCGTCAACTTTCCGTAACCAGTGAGGATCGTCTACACTCCAGTAATGTATCCTATGCCGGTTAATGTTACCATAGTTTCTCAATGTTGACTCATCGGAAATTAGTACCTCGGCAAAGAACGTGGGGTCGTTTGCTTTTGTTGACTTGCCCATTCAGAAGACACTATCCGGTTATGGAAATCGGCATCATGAAGTTTTTGGTGCGGTGACACATGATATGGGCGATACTTATGACGATGCAGTAGTGCGACAATACTAACTACGGATATAACGGAGTCACGGTGAGGTTGCTGGGCGCTTATCCATTGATTGTGGTGCGCTGCCGCTCGTACAAATGTTTTATTATCTTCTCCTGTAACACGTTTGCTTCGTTTCCTTTTGCCGCTGTGTACGATGCCATCAGATATGAAGGCGTTCACAGCCTTGCAAAAGAAGGAACGAGAGCGAGCTTTCTCCAGAAAACGGGTCGGCATACAAAGCAATAGCAGCCTCATCATTCCTCCTGCATTCTACATAAATAAGGATCACTTCAATTTTTTCTACTGTGGTTGCAACGTCTGTTCTCCAAATGATAGGCAGCTGTGCCGGCAATAAAGAGTGCGCAAGTATATTAGATTTTGTCTTTTCCCAGAAACGTGTAAACGTATCAAGTTGAAATTTGCATCATATATTAAGCTACCTTGGCAGTGTAATAAATCTTAGCTTCTAAGTCAATGCAGTCAGAAGGTACGGTCATTTCTGTCACATATTTCGATATTCGTAAACTTACTCATCGAAACCTATAGGGTACTTCCCATTGGTCTACAATGACGAAATTTGGCAAAACGTACGGCAGCACAGTACAAGTAAAGGAAAAAATCGGAATCTGGTTAATTTGTAATTACATCACACGAAAAAAATATTTCTTTTTTCATTTGTTATCCGAAGTCAAACCTGAAATTAAAATAATCACTACTTGTGCATTCAGGTTGACTGGGTCGCAATTGTAAAAGTCAGATATCGCTCATGGGTATGTGATGATGGATAAAGTGAGAAAAGAGTCATATGAGCAATATAAAGGCATTCATTGCCTGATGTTGGACTTTTGAGGCCCACTCAGCCTGAATTGAGAACTACTGATTGCTGTGATAATAATAATCACCTGCTTCCTGTATGACTTTAAGTTACACTTATATTAGTGAAATTAAACCATTCTCCGATATCTCGCCAGCTTCAATGTCGATAACAGGCAAAAGTGGTCAAGACTTCTGATGCGACGAATGAGCGACCTGTCTGTATACATAACGGAACCCTCAGTGTGCGATCTGACTTCGAAAGGAAATATTTGTGAGAGAACCTCCAACACGCAATATTTGTTCCACAGCACCGCAATCCACAGACCACGTGTTAAACTGTGTGTCATGATCCGTCACCCCGGCTTGAAGAGCTGGCTTCTGGAGCATGCCAATGATGTGTCCGTTTTACCTGAAACGAGATGCGAGCTCTGGTTGAGTGCGTCTCTCCTTTGATTGTGGGTCGGAATGTGATTAAATTAAATTAAATTAAAGTAGAAATGCACAATTTGTTGTTTTGAGTTGTAAATTATTGTTGTTTATTTCGCATTTTCTTCACCAACTGTGAATATACAAAACTAACACCGACTGTACAACCTTCACTAACCATATTAGACATTTTGTAGAACCTTGACATCATTTCTGTACTTATTTAATTATTTTTACTTCTAATAATAGTATTAATTTTTGTACCCTCGACATTCTATCCCAAATGTTATTTTATCAATATTTTGCATTCTCTCTCACGTCGAACGTCGTCCTTTGTCACTCCCTTCCCTGACTAAAACTGGTAGAAGTGGGCAAAAAATAACGTATTTGTTAAAAATCACAGTTTATTGAGAAACCAGAATTTTTACAATTACAACTTTTATTTATTTATTTATTTATACGTGTCCAGAACTTAACATATTAAATATAACTTATAGTACATAGCATATCATACATAGCATATATATTACAAGTATTGCAGAGAATATGTGCGTCTTTATATTCCATGTGCTGCCCAGTATTCCGCTGCACAGACTGCCTTATCATTGGCGATAATTAGATCGTCCATGGACACAGGTTCCGACAGTTTCCTGCAGTTGAGTAGGTGCTGATGGTCTTGAGGTTCACCACATTCACATAGTTCGTCCCCTGAGATGTATCCCCATTTCTTCATGTTCTCCTTACATCGAGATACGCCAGTTCTAATTCTATTGAGCACCTTCCATGTTGTGTATGGGAGATGATGACCTATAGCAAGTTCTTCCTTGGGGTTGTCCCAATATTTCTCTGATGGTGAGCTACGCCAGAGTTGTATCCTATGGTCTGCAGGTGATGTCTGGATTGGTCGCGTTGTCTGGAGAAAACTTTTTCTCGACTTGAGTCTTGGCGTTTGATGTTCGCATCCAAACAGGGGGTGTCTCTGATCTGTCTCCTGCTTCTTTCTTTCCACTTCAGCTACTGTTCTCCTTCGGATGTCTGGCGGTGCTACGCCCATGAGGTGGTAGATTTTGTCAACAGGGGTTGCCCGCAAGCAGCCGGTTACAATTCGTCCTGTTTTATTTAGGGCAATATTTACCTGTTTGGCATGGCTGGAGTTCTACCATACAGGTGCTGCATATTCAGCAGTGGAGAAGCACAAAGCGAGGGCAGATGTGCTTTATAAAGCTGGTGAAAGCTGTCTCTTGTAGGCATATACCCCGCGGATGTAGAACAACTTACATACCAGGACTAGACAAAGATACAAAAACACTTATGAATAAATATGAACACCTTTTTGAAGATGACCCATTTGCTGAAGAAACAATACAGGTTGGTGAAGAACTTATACTAGCCATATCAGTTAGAAGGAAAGAAAATTACAACTTATAGGCATCTTGCTGTAGTATCAATCACAACTAGAATGTGCACCATGTCTTTTGTGGCAACCGTACTACCATTAAAGTCACAAGTTACTTCGACTGTTCTCAAAAAAGAATAAGTAACAAGTAGCAACTAAAAGTAAGATTTCAACATGAATTTCCATGTGGTATGTGCCATCTGTTGGCCGAAGTCCGCACTTTTTCTTCTAAGTACCTTTTGGTACGCCATCAAGTATCAACTGCTATTAATATTATTTCGACTGTTCTCAACAACAGTATAAAGGCCCCCCAATGCGATCAAACCTATTTGTCAAGTTCGCTCTTATCTATCTACATTTGTCAAACAAGCTCGTACATGATCCAGCAATTTTATTTATTTAACCTCACGTTTGAAGCACAAGCTGTTCGTATATGCTCTATTTTTACGCTAGTGGGAAAAACTACAAATGCAGATCAAGCCAAGGGCACCCAAAGGATAGTTTGTATGGGGGGCGGGGCTAGACCTGATGGTATAGTGTATTTTTAATATTTTGAAAGACGAATGGCGCATTGCCATCCATAAAAATCCCGCCATTTTTTTGGGACGTGAAGTCCATGAACGGGTGCAAACGGTCTCGAAGTAACCGAGTATAACCATTTCTAGTCAACGGTCGGTTTAGTAGGGGCCAGAGGACTGAGTCCATTTCATGTAAACACATCCCGCACCGTTACCGAACCACCACCAGCTTGCACAGTGCCTTGTTGAAAACTTGGGTCGTTGAATAGTGTGGCCGAGCGGTTCTAGGCGCTACAGTCTGGAACCGAGCGACCGCTACGGTCGCAGGTTCGAATCCTGCTTCGTGAATGGTTGTGTGTGATGTCCTTAGTTAGGTTTAATTAGTTCTAAGCTCTAGGCGACTGATGACCTCAGAAGATAAGTCGCATAGTGCTCAGAGCCATTTGAACGAATGGCGACTAGTAAGAAGCCATAAAAATTTCTTATATCCTACCATGTTGAAAACATATGTAGTACTCATTTTTAAAACATTTTTTGAAAGGAAATTGCCTAATATGCCAAATTTTTTCCGTTCCTTGAAAAAATTTCCTTCAGCAACAGGATGGACCATTTGTTGCTTGACCAGTTTGACTGTGACAGATAGCTTGTTGGTCATCAGGCCTACATAGAATGCAGCATAGTGGTTATAGCTTAGCCTGCAGTTCACCTGACTGGTTTCACAGGTAGCCCTGCCTTTGATGGGATAGGTGATGTTAGTGATCGGAGGACGTATGGGACAGGTCTTGCATCTAGGTCTTCTACAGGGGTATGAGCCATGAGGTAAGAGGTTGGAGCAGGGGTTGTATAAGAATCGACAAGTATATTGCGTAGGTTCGGTGGACGGCGGAACACCACTGTGGGAGTGGTGGGAAGGATAGTGGGCAGCACATTTCTCATTTGAGCGCACAATGAGAGGTAATCGAAATCAGGGCAGAGAATGTAATTCAGCTGCTCCAGTCCTCTGTGGTACTGAGCTACAAGGCCGATGATCCTCTGTGGTTGGACGGTGGGACCTTGGGAGGTGGTGGGAGACTGGAAGCTTAAGGCACGGGAGATTTGTTTTTGTACAAGGTTGGGAGGATAATTACGGTCAGTGAAGGTATCAGTACGACCCTCGAAATATTTCGAAAGGGACTGCTTGTGACTGCAGATGCTAGAGGGGGAGAGTGGGGGGGGGGGGAGGAGGAGGGAGCGGTGTTCCCTTGTTCATAGGAATGGATGCCCTTGAACCAAGCATTTCTAGCACTGATTTTTGCACTATGTTTAAAAACCAAGAAGAAGATGAAACCAAGATGCTTGTCCAGTGAGTTATATAAGATGAGAGAGAAATATACACACGAAAATCTATTAAAATAAATGTTACGCTTGGAAACTGCCTGTTACAATAAGTTACTCCGGATGAAAAGTGAAAGTTTTAATAACTTGTTTACAGTTATTTTGCCCTCAAATTGAAAAAGAATACACAAGTATGCGAAAACTTATTTTCTTCTACGTGTTCCTCTGACAGTTCATTAAAATACATGTGGAAATACATAGCCTACATTATCCCTGGAAGAACAGGAGAGCTTCACTATTATTTTTTAAATTTTATTGCACTCCTACTTGTATTTTGTACGTAGTGTATTGATTTCTTCTTAAGCAATGGGAAATCCAGGATGGAATAATGACAGCATTATGAAAAGGATGGACTGCTACTCACCGGTGGCCGGTCGATACCGCTGGGCCTTCACGGCCTGTTCGGACGGAGTTTAGTTGACTTTAGATTAGTTTAATATGTAGTTGAGATGTTGAGTCGCAGATAGGCACAGCAAAAGGACAGTCAAATAAGGAAGCTTTCGGCCAGAAAGGCCTTCATCCTAATTAGTCAACAAACGCACACGCACGCACGCACCCGCACACACACACACACACACACACACACACACACACACACACACTCTCACGTAAACGCAACTCACACACACATTACCTCAGTGTCTGGCTGTCGAGACCGCAGTCTGTGGTCGCGTGAATGTGAGCTGCGTTTGGATGTATGTTTGTATGATGAAAGCCTTTCTGGCCAAAAGCTTATTTGTCTGACCGTCCTTTTGTTGCAACTATCTGCGACTCAACATCTGCACTTCATGCTGAGCAGCACTCTATCCTTTTCATAACAATAGCGTGTTTTTTTCTTAACCTCTTTCTGCGCAATTTATAACTGAGAAAGAACGAATGAATCGACAGCTATGCTATTTTGTTAGTAGTCAGTGCTGTTTTCTTTTTAGCCATGATTGTAGTTTCTATTGTCGTGGAAACTCACGATACAGTAAGATAAATTCTAATAAAACTCCTTTTCACTGAACATATACAGGGAATCATCAACACAAACAACGTCCGCAATCTTGTTAAATTTTTCGTTTGTCATACTTTCTCTCAAACACGCTCTGTGATTGACAAAGACGTCAAACGGCAACGTAGAAGGCAAAATAATAGGTAGAGATACCAATGTTTCACAAATTGTTTGTACACGTACGAGGGCCTTTAAGTGACAAGTAACAACTGAAAGTAGGTTATAACATTTGACGTCGTGTGCCATCTGTTGATCGACGTTCGTAATTCGATCTAAAAATGGTTCAAAAGGCTCTGAGCATTATGGGACTTAACATCTGAGGTCATCAGTCTCCTAGAACTTAGAACTACTTAAACCTAACTAACCGAAGGACATCACACACACCCATGTCCGAGGTAGGATTCGAACCTGCTACCATAGCGGTCGCGTGGTTCCAGACTGAAGCGCCTAGAACCGCTAGAGTGAGAAATGTGTCTGGAAAATGAAGAGAACTGCTAAACTTTTCTACTACTACTGATTACTAGCTGTGTTATTCAGACTATAACTGCTAATACACATTACGAAAAAAAAGTTGACGTACCACGAAGGTATTCTCCGAATGGGACGGAAATCGGTAGATGTGGTGTAAGTGTACAAACAGATGATTACAATTTCAGAAAAACTGGATGATTTATTCAAGAGAAGGAGAGTCACAGACTGAGTAAGTCAACAACACGTTGATCCACCTCTGGCCCTTATGCAATCAGTAACTGGGCTTTGGACTGATTGACAGAGTTGTTGGATGTCCTGCTGAGGCACATCGCGTCAAATTCTGTCCATGTGGCGCATTAGATGGCCAATAATCCTACGACATTATCATCTGGGGAAAGATCCGGCGACTTTGCTGGCAAAGGTAGCGTTTGTCATGCACGAAGATAAGTATTAGAGTCTCTCACCGTCTCGAAGGGGTGTAATCTCGTTATAATGGCTTGCCATGAAGGGCATCAAAACGGGGAGGGGGAGGGATGGGGGAGAACATAGTCGACATACCGCTGTGCCACAGATAAGAAATGACATCCTAGATCATCACTACTGGTTGTCGGGTCGTATGGCGGGCGATGATAAGGTTGACATCTCACCAGCGGCAAGGGTGTCTCCAGACACGTCTATAGAGAGAACTCTCATTGACTGGAGCAGAATTGTCTTCAATTATGAATCCCGTTTCGAACTGAGCCTCGATGACCAACAAAGACGTGGCTGGAGACGCCACAGACAGCGGTGAGATATCAACTAGAGTGTCGCCCGCCGTACGTCCCAACAACAGGGAGTGATGGTCTGGGGTGCCGTTTCTTTTTGTAGCAGAACCCCTTTGGTGGCCATCCGCGGCACTTTTACAACATAGCGGTATGTAGACGATATAATGTATCCCATGTTGTTGCTCTTCATGCCAAACCATCTTGGGCTTACATTTCACCAAGGCAATGCCCGCCCGCGCACAGCTAGAGGTTCTACTGCTTGTCTTCGTGTTTGCCAAACCCTGCTTTGGCCAGTAAGGTCGCCGGGTCTCTCCCCACGCGAGAACGTGTGCAGCATTATGGACAGGGCTCTCTAACCATCTGGAGATTTTGACTACCTAACGCGCAAATAGGACAGAATTTGGCACGATGTCCCTCAGGAGGAGACCCGACAACTCTGTCAGTTAACGCAAAGCTGAGTAAGTGCTTGCGTAAAGGCCAGAGGTGGATCAACAAATTAGAGTCTTGCTAAATTTGTGACACTCGTTCTCTTGAATAAATCATCCAGTTTATCTGAAATTGTAATCATTTGTTTGTCTGTACATCTGCGTCATATCTTTCCTTCAAATTCGGCTAATTCCCTCGTGGTGCCTGTCTCTTTTTCTTTCTTGGTTTTCTTTTAGTGTGTTTCTAGTAAGGAAAACAGTTGGTGGGGAAGGTCTCGACGCCTGCAATAAACAGTCTCATTCAAGGGGTAGCCGGAATGATGAAAATGACAAAATTAACATGCTTTGTTTTTTTTCATTATAAAATTATTTGGAGTTTTCTGAATAAAGCAAATCAAGTTTAACCTTTCCAAGTGAATTCTAAGTGTGTTTTTTATCGCTCCAAAGTTGACGCGCCTCGTTAACGGTTATAGAGATTTTGTGTGTCACCTCTGAAGCGCCGTTCGCTGGCTGCAAACAGGGTATCTTTGCGAAATTAGACAGTGTTTTGTTTTCGAACGTTGTATGGCTTTATCTCTATGACAAGGGACTCCTCATATCGGTAAACATAAACGCTATACCGTGTGTGTTAACTTGTAGAGTTTGCTTTGTGTTGTTTAGCTGTTCAATTTTGCGTATTTGAAGAACTTTGCTCGTACCTGTTTTACGTATCTGGTTTGTGGATATCAGTATGCCCCATTTCAGCAATCGAGTGTTTAAGAAAAGACAAAATGAGTGGAAAAAGAAATCTTTTGTTGTTTCGAAGGGAGATGCTGCTCAGACTGCTTCATCGACTACTCCAAATGAATGTGATAGAACTTCTTCCAGCAAGAAACTTTGTTTCAGCAAAGCGAAATTTGAAAACTAAGAAAGTGACAGTAATGATGTGAATGAAATAATTAACATTTCTTTGCTCTCTAATAGTTTGAAACATAACGCATTATGCCAAGTTTGCAAAGAAAGAGCACTGGAATTGAAAATAACTTCACACATGGGTTTGGCATTTGAAATGTTATTGAAGTGTAACAAATGTGCTGCAGAAGTTTCGTTTTCTAATTCTAACAGTATTCCTCGTAGTGGTAATAGTGGAAAGAAGTTTATGACATAAATGTTAGGCTAGTGTATGGCTTGTGTCGCATTGGCAAGGGAAATGCTGAAGAGACAATGTTACGTGGAATTATGAAGTTGCCAAAACCAACAACCAAGTTTGGATTTTATAATGAATTGCTGGGATCTTCTGCTGAAGATATTTCTGAAGCAAAAATGAAGAAAGTAGTTGAAGAAACCTACCCCCTGAAACATGGACCTTGCCGTTGGTGGGGAGACTTGCGTGCCTCAGCGATACAGATGATAGGTGCAACCACAACGGAGGGGTATCTGTTGAGAGATCAGACAAACGTGTGGTTCCTGAAGAGGGGCAGCAGCCACTTAAGTAGTTGCAGTGGCAACAGTCAGGATGATTGACTAATCTGGCCTTGTAACACTAACCAAAACAGCCTTGCTGTGCTGGTACTGCGAACGGCTGAAAGCAAGGGGAAACTACGCCCGTAATTTTTCCCGAGGGCATGCAGCTTTATTGTATGGTTAAATGATGATGGCGTCCTCTTGGGTAAAATATTCTGGAGGTAAAATAGTCCCCCATTCGGATCTCCGGGCGGGGACTACTCGAGAGGATGTCGTTATCAGGAGAAAGAAAACTAGCGTTCAACGGATCGGAGCGTGGAATGTCAGATCCCTTAATCAGGCAGTTAGGTTAGAAAATTTAAAAAGGGAAATGGATAGGTTAAAGTTAAATATAGTGGGAATTAGTGAAGTTCGGTGGCAGGAGGAACGAGACTTCTGGTCAGGTGACTACAGAGTTATAAACACAAAATCAAATAGGGGTAATGCAGGAGTACGTTTAATAATGAATAGGAAAATAGTAATGCGGGTAAGCTACTACAAACAGCATAATGAACGCATTATTGTGGCCAAGATAGATACGAAGCCCACGCCTACCACAGTAGTACAAGTTTATATGCCAACTAGCTCTGCAGATGACGAAGAAATTGAAGAAATGTATGATGAAATAAAAGACAATTATTCAGATAGTGAAGGGAGATGAAAATTTGGTAGTCATGGGTGACTGGAATTCGAGAGTAGGAAAAGGGAGAAAAGAAAATGTAGCAGGTGAATATGGATTGGGGGTAAGAAACGAAAGAGGAAGCCACCAGGTAGAAATTTGCACAGAGCACAACCTAATCATAGCTAACACTTGGTTCAAGAATCGTGAAAGAAGGTTGTATACATGGAAGAATCCTGGAGGTACTAGAAGGTATCAGATAGATGATATAATGGTAAGACAGAGATTTAGGAACCACGTTTTAAATTGTAAGACATTTACAGGGCCAGATGTGGACTCTGACCACAATCTATTGGTTATGAACTGTAGATTAAAACTGAAGAAACTGCAAAACGGTGGGAATTGGAGATGGGACCTGGATAAACTGAAAGAACCAGAGGTTGTACAGAGTTTCAGGGAGAGCATAAGGGGACAGTTGACAGGAATGGGGGAAAGAAATACAGAACAAGTAGGTAAAAATACGAGGGCTAGTAGAAATCCTTGGGTAACAGAAGAAATATTGAATTTAATTGATGAAAGGAGAAAATATAAAAATGCACTAAATGAAGCAGGCAAAAAGGAATACAAGCGTCTCAAAAATAAGATCGACAGTAAGTGCAAAATGGCTAAGCAGGGATGGCTAGAGGAAAGATGTAAGGATGTAGAGGTTTATCTCGCTAGGGGTAAGATAGATACTGCCTACAGGAAAATTAAAGAGACCTTTGGAGAAAAGAGAGCCACTTGTATGAATATCAAGAGCTCAGAGGGAAACCCAGTTCCAAGCAAAGAAGGGAAAACAGAAAGGTGGAAGGACGGTCTATACAAGGGCGATGTACTTGAGGACAATATTATGGAAATGAAGGAGGATGTAAATGAAGATGAAATGGGAGATATGATACTGCGTGAAGAGTTTGACAGAGCACTGAGAGACCTGAATCGAAACTAGGCCCCGGGAGTAGACAACATTCCATTAGAACTACTGACGGCCTTGGGAGAGCCAGTCCTGACGAAACTCTACCATTTGGTGAGCAAGATGTATGAGAAAGGCGAAATACCCTCAGACTTCAAGAAGAATATAATAATTCCAATCCCAAAGAAAGCAGGCGTTGACCGGTGTGAAAATTACCGAACTATCAGTTTAATAAGTCACGGCTGCAAAATACCAACATGAATTCTTTATAGACGAATGGAAAAACTAGTAGAAGCCGAATATTGGAACACGTGAGGCAATACTGACCCTACGACTTATCTTAGAAGCTAGATTAAGGAAAGGCAAACCTACGTTTCTAGCATTTGTAGAGTTAGAGAAAGCTTTTGACAATGTTGACTGGGATACTCTCTTTCAAATTCTAAAGGTGGCAGGGGTAAAATACAGGGAGCGAAAAGGTATTTACAATTTGTACAGAAACCACATGGCAGTTATCAGAGTCAAGGGACGTGAAAGGGAAGCAGTGGTTGGGAAGGGAGTGAGACTGGGTTCTAGCCTCTCCCCGACGTTGTTCAATCTTTATATTGCGCAAGCAGTAAAGGAAACAAAAGAAATATTCGGAGTAGATATTAAAATCCATGGAGGAGAAATAAAAACCTTAAGGTTCGCCAATGACATTGTAATTCTGTCAGAGACAGCAAAGGACCTGGAAGAGCAGTTGAATGGAATGGATAGTGTCTAGAAAGGAGGATATAAGATGAACATCAACAAAAGCAAAACAAGGATAATGGAATGTAGTCGAATTAAGTCGGGTGATGCTGAAGGAATTAGATTAGGAAATGAGACACTTAAAGTAGTAAAGGAGTGCTGCTATTTGGGGAGCAAAATAACTGATGATGATCAAAGTAGAGAGGATATAAAGTGTAGACTGGCAATGGCAAGGAAAGCATTTCTGAAGAAGAAAAATTTGTTACCATCGAGTATAGATATAAGCGTCAGGAAGTCGTTTCTGAAAGTATTTGTATGGAGTGTAGCATGGAAACATGGACGATAACTAGTTTGGACAAGAAGAGAAAAGAAGCTTTCGAAATGTGGTGCTACAGAAGAATGCTGAAGATTAGATGGGCAGATCACATAATTAAGGAGGAAGTATTGAATAGGATTGGGGAGAAGTTTGTGGCACAAATTGACTAGAAGAAGGGATCGGTTGATAGGACATGTTCTGAGGCATCAAGGGATCACCAATTTAGTATTGGAGGGCAGCGTGGAGGGTAAAAATCGTAGGGGGTGACCAAGAGATGAATACACTAAGCAGATTTAGAAGGATGTAGGTTGCAGTAGGTACTGGAAGATGAAGAAGCTTTCACAGGATAGGGTAGCATGGTGAGCTGCATCAAACCAGTCTCAGAACTGAAGACCACAACAACAACAACAGTTGAAGAAGCTTTGACAAATAATGGGAACTGTAGAGATTTAATTGTTGATTTAGGTGGGTCATGGGGACGTAGAGGGGACAAATATCTAAATGGAGGTGTGACAGCTTCCAGTGGAGACAGTTGCAAAGTAATTGATATTGCTATTCTCTCAAAACGTTGTAGATATAAGGGCAGTACCAGGAACGAACATAGTGAAAGTTTTGAAGCAAATATTCACGGCACGAGTGGAGCGGTGGAAGTAGAGGGAGTGAAAGAAATTTTTTGCAGATCACAGGGTGGTGTAATGTACGATACAGCAACTATCTATGAGATAGTGATTTTAAGGTATACAAAGCTGTAGAGGAACTCCAATCTTACGGCAGTGAAATCACATTAAATACAGGAGTGCATTGGACATGTGCAGAAGCGCATGGGAACTCGCTTGCACAAGATAAAGCAGAAATTAGGATCCCAGAAGCTTAGTGATGGTAAGACCCTTGGAGGAAGAGGAAGATTGACAGATGAAGCAACTGATAGATTGCAGAGGTATTATGGGTGTGCAATTAGGCAAAATACATGAAGCATTGAACATATGAGGAGAGCAGTAAGGGCATTATTTTTTCATCTGCTTTAACAAAAGAGCACCCACGACATGCACTGTGCCCCGCAGGTGATGACTCGTGGTGTAAGTACAAATCAGGAAAGGAATATGCCCATAAAAACAGTTTTCCAAATGCTGTAATTGATGTAATTAACCCCATATTCAGATATTTATCACAGCCAAGTTTATTGTAAAAGAGTTTACATGGGAAAACACAAAATCCAAATGAAAGTGTAAATAATTTAATGTGGATTAGGATTCCCAAAAGAGTGTTTGTACAGATAAAAACATGGCATTTTGGAGTGTGTGATGAAGTGGCAACATGCAATGAAGGAGACATTATCAAATGTGAGGGGCAGTAACGTTTAGGTTTCCAACCAGGACACAACACGATTTCAACAATGCGCCTAATTGATGAAGAAAGACTAAGAGGTGCAGGAAGAAGAGACAAAAGCCTAGAACATGCAGCAAAAGGGAAGAAAAGACCAGGGAAAAGGAAACTAAGACTGGAAGAAGAAGAGGATGCTGATAATCCATCATATGGGGCAGGAATGTATTAAAAAAACTTTAAATCTTTGGGAGCCATTTTCCGTGACTTTAAAATTTTCATCTTTCAGTAACATTTTCTCAAAAACTGCTAACAGTACATCAATGAAATTTATACACAATATTGTTTACTTCTTTTCCTTCATTTTTATAACAAATTGTAAAAAACTATTGTACAATTCAAGAGGTATAGAAGAAAAACTGCAAAATTTTAGACAGAAATTTAAAAAAATTGTGAAGCAAAAACCAATAAATATCTTTTAGCATGGCATGTTCACTGAACATGTAGACCACATTTCAGAGCAAGATGTTTAATGGTTTTAGAAAAAAATGTTCCCTCTATTTGCTAAAATTAACATTACTGTGTGCCAATCTTTGTCATGATTCTCTCATTACATTATTAATATTTTCACATTCTTTTCATGACTACAGCATTTAAAAGCAAAGGAAGAACAAATGTAACCAAACTACAGTCTGTGGTATGACTTTTCCTCTCTGCACTGGTGTGTCAACTTCTCACGTAACTTTCGTTTGTCGTGTAATGACTGAGGAAGAATAGTTGCTAATATTAAAAGTGTATTCCCACGCAGCCCGCCCGGTTAGCCGTTTGATCTAACGCACTGCTTTCCGGGCGGGAAGGCGTGCCTGTCCCTGGCACGAACCCAACCCGCGGATTAATGTCAAGGCCGGTGTGTCGGCCAGTCTGTGGATGGTTTTTAAGGTGGTTTTCCATCTGCCTCGTCAAATGCGGGCTGGTTCCCCTTATTCCGCCTCAGTTACACTATGTCGGCGATTGGTGTGCAAACACTTTCTCCACGTACGCGTACACCACTGTTGCTCTACCAGACAAACATTGGGGTTACACTCATCTGGTGTGAGGCGTTCCCGGGGAGGGGGGGGGGGGGGGGGTGGAAGCCTCTCCGTCGTTTCTAGGTCCCCGGTTCCATACAATACAATACAAATTACCCCAGATATACTTGCCAGTGTCTGTTAGTTGTTGCTAATCAGTGTTACGTCTACAGTTATATAAAAAAAAACATACATTTCAATGTTGTTAGAGTGTGGAGGAATAAAGATTGTGGTATCATGAATCACAACTGATACATGTGAATAAAAGGGATTTATTGCTCATTTCAGCAAGAAACATATGATGGAGCACACAATACAATATCGAACGACCACATGGAAGAAATTAAGAGAACCGAACAAAGGTTAACAAAGCCAAACTTATCACACTAGTCTCCCTAAGTGATCGTATCTTAATTACTTGACCAGTCTCGTCGCCACAAGGCTGTGAATGCGTAAATTCCATGTAAAACTGTGACAAGTCGCAACTAAAAATTCTAGTTACGGAAAGGTAACATTCACAGTAATCACTGTCTCTAAAGGGCACAGTTTAGGCCATCCTTATGACTTAGCGTCCCTCCCTCCGCGTGGGTCGCACGCTGTTACCACGTGAACAACACGCTGGGGTTGGCAGCAACCAAGCATGTGCTTCTCTGGTCTCGTGATTGTCAGAGAAGTGCAGTGCCCTTCTGGACAGTTCCTTCCCTTTATTTTCATGATCAAACAGCTACATCAAATGGGCGCTGACTTCAGTGTGGTATTGATATATTCATTATTGTTTACAGGTAAAGAGTTTTGATCATCTTCGCAGATGCGTCAAATGTTTCATATTGACACTACAAGCAGTCAGTTCATAACGTTTTTCAAAACAGTTTTATTCTTCTATTAATTAACTTTCGATACACAACCAGTGAGTCATCAGATGGTAGGTATTAACGGGTGCTTTATGTTCTATATCAAGTGCAGCTTGTGACTCTAATCGTGGCGCTAGTGAAAATAGTTGGTGTGTACTACAGTATTTAGACTCTGCAGTTTTATGCACATAAATAAAGGATTGTGGAGTTATTTTGTTACTTATAGCTTAAGTTAACACTTCGAAACCTCTATCACACTCAAGTCGGGAAACAGTGCTCTGATATATATATTCAATTCACAACTTGAGCCGTAACGTACCTCTGAAACGTTTAGTGTGTCGGCTCTTTCTCGTTCACGTGCGTTGCCGCGCTACAAAACGGTTCAAATTACCCTGTGCACTATGGGACTTATCAAATGGTTCAAATGGCTCTGAGCACTACGGGACTTAACTTCTAAAGTTATGAGTCCCCTAGAACTTAGAACTACTTAAACCTAACTAACCTGAGGACATAACACACCTGTATGCCCGAGGCAGGATTCGAACCTGCGACCGTAGCTGTCACGCGGTTCCAGATTGAAGCGCCTAGAACCGCTCGGATACTTCGGCCGGCGCCGCGCTACAGTTGATCGCGATAGTCTATTAGGCCCGAGCGGAACGATTCAAACGAAATTACAATGAAATCCAGATCTTTAGCAGCTTACAGGCGTTGGTAAATTCAGTTGAAAATGTGTGCTCCGACCGGGACTCGAACCCGGGACCTCCTGCTTACATGGCAGACCCTCTATCCGTCTGAGCCGCTGACGACAGAAAGGATAGTGCGACTGCGGGGACTTATCCCTGGAACGCTCCCCGTAACACCCACATTCTCAGCTTATTGTCCACTATACTCATTACTCGCGGTAGTCACTTTACCGATTCCAGTAAGAGTTCGGGAAATGTGAGTGCATCTGCACTGAAGAAGATCATTGGCCAATAAGCCTTATCTGTATGAAGATATGTCTGTATCTATATATCTGTTCTCTACTTGGTTATCCGTTCTCTATTTGTTCTTTATGTCTGTTCTTTCGGACATACCGTCTTCATACGATTCAAACGAAGCCAGTCTCGAGTCAGGTTGGATGGAGCTACGAGCTCGTCCGGGAAAGGGCAGTACTCTCGTGTACTTAGAGAGCCTGTATAGAGGGAGAGAGTGGCCAACGGTGATAGCGTAGCTGATTGGCTTAGAGCCGAGGACGCCATGTTTTTACCAAACTGACGCTGACTTGGTACGAGTATAAATAAATACTGTGTGTGATTCTGTACCATTGGTTCTCTTCAACGCTTTAAACGCCAATTCCATTGTAAAATTATGTACATGTACGGTAATATTGAAGGACTTTTGCATGTTTTCTGTCGGTTCTGTTTACGTAACTTACCTTACAGTCACTCTGTTGATCGGTTCTATGATGATACCTTTAGAACTTCACAGCAATTTTATAGGCAAAATTTTTATTTAAAGTGATTTATTGAGCGTTACTGATAATATGAATCAAAAAATCATCAAGGACAGTCAAGAGGAATGCTTCGTTGCTCCGCTGTTGGGTGCTAAAAATGGTTCAAATGGCTCTGAGCACTATGGGACACAACTGCTGTGGTCATGAGTCCCCTAGAACTTAGAACTACTTAAACCTAACTAACCTAAGGACATCACACACATCCATGTCCGAGGCAGGATTCGAACCTGCGACCGTAGCAGTTGCACGGTTCCCGACTGCGCGCCTAGAACCGCGAGACCACCGCGGCGGCTGTTGGGTGCAAAAACCGAAGTGAAGATTGTGCTCGTTTTCCCAAGAAATGAAGAAACTGTTAAAAAGCTCGTTTGGTTTCTTTGTGTATCGAACAGTCAATTTATTTCTGTATACTGACAATACCTACAAAACGAAATAAAAAAATTACACAATAACTTCTTTACTGATACACCCCCCTCTATGAAAGTAAAAGTTTGTAAACACTGCAGTACTACCAATGTGTACTTGTAGCCCTGGGGTTGAATTTTAACTTTGTAATGCAAAGGTCGTGAGTTCGAATCCTCCTCCGTCCAGGTTTTTGTAAACGTTATTCTCTTGACTTTTAATGGTTACCTAATTTGAATTACTTTCTTCTGTTTCAGTAGAGTACCTAAGTATTGATATTTTTCCGATTTTCTGTGGTGTAGAAATCCTAAAAGTGTGTACAGAATGACATGTTTTGCCAGCATAAGAAAACATTATAAGATCGACATACACTTAAAATGAATTATGTGGGGACAGAAGGAGACAATAGTTTACCAATTTCAGCGATGAATATCCGCACGGAAAAGTCTGCAATAGCATCATGTACTCTGAGATACATTAAATGAAACTTCTTTTTCTCATTAATCAGTTATTAATGTTTATATAGCATCATAAAATACAGCTGTTGGAGTTCGGCAGACAAACACACTGTTTCACGATACTTCCATTTGCTCACATATTTATTAGGCCTATGTAAACATAGACGAATGGCATTTGTTTTAATCATGTGTACCGAGTATTAAGCTAGAAGATCTGCTTTGGTCTCATGCGATAAACACATGCCTTATTTTACGTGTGAAGTGGCTAATTTTCTGCTTGCGTCGGTATCTGGTAAAAACATGGCGCCCTTTCTCCCTATATAGGCTCTCCACGTGTACTGAAAGGGGAAGCCACGACGTTTGGAACGCGGATTTACTCTACACTTCGTACACTCGTAGTACTCCATGAGGACAACAAAATGTGTAAGCAGTAGCGCATACTTCTCAAATCGTTACTGAGAAAATCACAAGACAACTTCGGTCGTAAAATACATATCTGTGAGTGGCCATTTTAATCATGAAGCGGCTACATGCGAGTGGTACCGGCACGGGAGCTCCACATGTTCGGTCAGAGGGCTGCGTGCTCTCTGTAAAAAAAAAAAAAAAAAAAAAAAAAAACTGAGCCGAGGAACCAACGATCAATTTGAACGGATGTCTTCAGACGTCCACCCCGACCAAACGCAACGAACTGTATCGAACTAAATAAAAAGCGTGTTCAGTCAGAGCGTTAGCTTCCCTTTCTACTAAAATAAGTGAGCGAACAGAGGAACGGACAAGCTCAACGGGCGTTATCGGACGTCCGCCCTGAACAAATTCAGCGATCAGTATAGAACAAAATGTTCTTTTTTTTTAAAAAAAAAAAAAAGGTGGTTGGGATTCTAGCCGCGTGGATCGAGTTCCGTTCGTCAGCTTTTTTTATTTTCAACACAGTCATTTTCTTTATTATTTGTATTACAATTGATATAATGACGAAAATACGTGTAATCGGATGAACTTTTATTACATTTAAAATGTTATTTGGCAGTATACTAATTTTTATCATCACAAATAACGTAGTATTCATAACTATCGGCTAGTAAATGACCAAACGTGTAAAGTGATACTGAAAATGTATGCTTGTCCGTGATTCGAGAAATCTCTTATACCTGGAAGGAGCCCGAAACGACTTGTTACCTCTGTTTTGACCGGCACAGACGGCTTTCGGAAGACGTACAATTAATCGTCACTTTCGAGATTACAAGTTGCAGGATGGTATTTTTCGTAAAAACATGGAAAACTTAAAGTTAAACGGCACCAGTTGCATTGAATAAATACGTTTCCGCATACGCAAGGTCTTTTGACGTTTTCCGTGGAAAAACAAACCTCGTTAACATTTTCAAAAACCTCTCTTTCAGACGATAGTTTGGAAGCAAACCATGCATAATGCAGTATTTCCTTAAAAATCGAGTGTATTTTAATAGTGTCTTCCGAGAAGCAATATCTCGTTCCCTTCCGATTAAATACGAACAGTTTTGAAGAAGACGCGGACAAGCATACATTTTCAGTATCACTTTATGCGTTTGGTCGTTTACTATAGTTCAATTCTTTTATCTTGGCGGTTCGCGAATGCCCGCCCAGACTCGGGAGATTGCTGCGTTGCCAGTTGCACGCGCCAAGAGAAGCAGCGCCATAGGATAGTTCGCAAACTTACGTTTAGGGGACAGCGCTCAGTATATGAAGTAAAGCCACACGGCCGCATTAACCCTTTCGCTGCTACAGAGACGTGCTCCCCGCATTCCGCACTGTGCGTGATTTTGTCATCACTGCACTGCTCGACTGTGCAGACACATGGTGTTTCGACTGCTTTGACACACTTTATCATTCGAGTTCGCAAATGCTATTTGGCCCATTAATTTGATTTTTACTCATTTTCTTGACTGTTCCTCCCCCCCCCCCCCCCTAAAAGACTTAATTTTGTTTCGATGTTCAACGCAGTTATTGTGCAGCATTACATGCAGTAAACCATTGCACGAAGTTTTGAAAATTTTGCAGAGGTAGAAATCCATAGCGTATACTTTCCGTATGGTCGATTTCAGTTGCCATTAGAAATTTAAAAAAAATTACATTGAAACGAATAAAATTCATGAAGTAAGACACTTCGGTATTCAGAATGAGATTTTCACTCTGCAGCGGGGTGTGTGCTGATATAAAACTTCCTGGCAGATTAAAACTGTGTGCCAAAACGAGACTCGAACTCGGGACCTTTGCCTTTCGCGGGCAAGTGCTCTACCAACTGAGCTACCGAAGAACGACTCACGCACCGTACTCACAGCTGTACTTCTCCCAGTACCTCGTCTCCTACCTTCCAAACTTTACAGAAGCTCTCCTGCGAACCTTGCAGAACCAGCACTCCTGAAAGAAAGGATATTGCGGAGACATGGCTTAGCCACAGCCTGGGGGACGTTTCCAGAATGAGATTTTCACTCTGCAGCGGAGAGTGCGCTGATATGAAACTTCCTGGCAGATTAAAACTGTGTGCCCGACCGAGACTCGAACTCGGGACCTTTGCCTTTCGCGGGCAAGTAGGAGACGAGGTACTGGCAGAAGTAAAGCTGTGAGTAACGGGCGTGAGTCGTGCTTCGGTAGCTCAGTTGGTAGAGCACTTGCCCGCGAAAGGCAAAGGTCCCGAGTTCGAGTCTCGTTTTGGCACACAGTTTTAATCTGCCAGGAAGTTTCACTTCGGTATTGTCTTTAAATAAAGAAAATACTAAGCACCGAACAAGGTTTGAACCTTTCGCTTATCAGCCAAACACTTCAACCATTACGCTAACGCAGCTCGTCGTTTAATAGATCTTCCGAAGGACTTAAAAATAGCACGCAAAATACCGACAAACACTGTTGGTATGACTAGGAAATACGTTTCGTCGAAGTACAATAGGAAATAAAGAATTACCGCTGTTCTTTATTGAGAAAAAGCGGTTAGTGAGACTGATACAAACACCTTTCCTTTCTATCGCATGAATTAGGAGGCTTATTGCTTGTTTGGTTTAATTAATTAATAGAATATGAAGCAATTGGTATAAAGAATGCTTTTTCCAACCTTTCTATAAAAGAAAGTCTGCTATCAAGACACTGATTTTGTTCAGTTACTTTATTTATGACTGAACGTTTCTAAAACTGAAAACACTTTTGCGTGCTGTGCACTGCAGTTGAGCTCTGGCAATGCCGTTCTCTGTTCATTGGCTGACTGTTTTGTGATGTCAGATGCGCAGAACGAACCTAAACTCGGCCTAGTCGTAAATGACGTGCACTTCAGTCGATAGTTATGAATACTGTTATTTGTGATAATAAAAATTAGTAGACTGTCAAATAACATTGTAAACTTAATACAAGTTCATCCTATAACACGTATTTTCCCCATTATATCAATTGTAATATAAATAATAAAGAAAATGACTGTGTTGAAAATAAAAAATGCTGACCAACGGAACTCAATCAAGCGGCTTGAACACAAACCACCGTTTCTTTAAAAAAAATTGTTCTATATTGTTCACCGAATTTATTCAGGGCGGACGTCCGAAAACGCCCGTTCATCCGTTCTCTCAGTTGTTTTATTAGGAAGAGAAGCTAACGCTCTCACCGAACATGCTGAGCTACCGTGCGGGTACCACTCGCCTGTAGCCGCTTCATGGTTAAAATGGCCACGCACAGATACATATTTGACGACGGAAATTATCTTGTGATTTTTTCAGTAACGCTTTAGAAGTACGCGCTACTGCTTACACATTTTGTTGTCCTCATGGAGTACTACGAGTGTACGAAGTTTACAGTAAATTACAAACTTCGTGCCCCCCTTGTGTGTGTGGTACGGCCTCTTCGGTCGCAGCGGGCAGTCAGCCCTGGAACAGAGCGGTGCTGCTTGTTGGTCTGGTGTGACGCGGAGAGCGACACAGGTGAGTGGGTCGGTGCCGCTAGACCAGGTTGTCGTAGAAGAACGGGCGTTAGCGGTGTGCGCAATGGAAGCCGTTGGTGCCCGTGGGCGGTTTAGGCCTGGGTGTGGCTGAGACGTGTCCTGTGGCGTCACGCAGGATCTTCAACCCTCGTGCTGCTGTTGTTGAGGCGTCCTTTCTAGAGGGTTAGCCCTTTGAAATTCTGTGCTCTGAAAACCAAGTTATTGGTGGTCATTTTTCTGTTGGTAACCGTACTGTTATATCGTGACGTCTGTTTTGTTGTTGTATTGTAAGGTGCCACGTATACCGTTTCTATATGCATACGTGTATATCGTCGTTGTCGTCTCTTCTTTCCCTCGTCGATATCATGGCATGAGAAATGTTTATGTTAGTGTTTACCTATTTGTTGTCGTCAACACACAACTACACAGCAACGGTATCACCTGATTCCGGTATAGGTAGCTTAATATAGAATAAAGAAGTGGGTTTCGATGCTGCTTTATTAAAGTGTGATATCATTCTTCACTTAACCTTTGAGACTTTAAGAGCCAGCTACTCTTAATCAGGCCCAAAACTCGACTTGTAGCGAGAGCAGTTGCGATCGGTCAGTCAGAATATTAATAATACATAAGGCTCTACACCATTACAAGAAAATATCACTGTTCATGAAATAACAAAATAAACGAATAAACTTCTTTACATTTTTCGTTTTTATTTAATCAGATGCTATCAAATATTTATTTCACGCCTAAAAATCATCCACTCCTCGATGTAAAGCGTAAACGTGTGCATGAAAAATAGTACACTTATTCTGCTGATAATCACGTATCAGCTTTTGGGTTGCTAGGCTACTTCGATCAACATGATTTAAATTGGATTTTGAAATCGATCTTTCTATCCAAACTGAAGTCCTCCACAATGGCTCATCAAATATTCTACCCTTTCGCGATAATTAAGCATTCGCGTAATTTCTATTTCAGCGGCGCGAAAGCAGTCTTCATACCGCGACACACTCGCGGTGCATACTAGCCTGTCACGAAATTGACCTGCATACATCTGCAACCAATTTCAAGGTCACATTTCGCCCTACACTACTGTGTACAATTGAAGTTCGTCCAATCAATTACTTCTGGATCTGTAATCACTGATCCCGACACTGACCGTCCATAAACGCACAATTAACACTTTTGTTTCTAAGAGTAAACGAATGACTTTACGTCATCTACATGTTATTGTTGTTGTGGTCTTCAGTCCTGAGACTGGTTTGATGCAGCTCTCCATGCTACCCTATCCTGTGCAAGCTGCTTCATCTACCAGTACCTACTGCAACCTACATCCTTCTGAATCTGCTTAGTGTATTCATCTCTTGGTCTCCCTCTACGATTTTTACCCTCCATGCTGCTCCCCAGTGCTAAATTGGTGATCTCTTGATGCCTCAGAACGTGTCCTACTAACCGATGCCTTCTTCTAGTCAATTTGTGCCACAAAATCCTCTTCTCCCCAATTCTGTTCAATACCTCCTCATTAGTTATGTGATCTGCCCATCTAATCTTCAGCGTTCTTTTGTAGCACCACATTTCGAAAGCTTCTATTCTCTTCTTGTCCAAACTATTTATCGTCCATGTTTCACTCCCATACATGGCTACACTCCATACAAATACTTTCAGAAACGACTTCCTGACGCTTAAATCTATAATCGATGTTAACAAATTCCTCTTCTTCAGAAACGCTTTCCTTGCCATTGCCAGTCTACATTTTATATCCTCTCTACGTCGACCGTCATCAGTTATTTTGCTCCCCAAATAGCAAAACTCCTTTACTACTTTAAGTGTCTCATTTCCTAATCTAATTCCCTCAGCATCACCCGACTTAATTCGACAACATTACATTATCCTCGTCTTGTTTTTGATGATGTTCATCTTATGTCCTCCTTTCCCGACACTGTCCATTCCGTTCAACTGCTCTTCCAAGTCCTATGCTGTCTCTGACAGAATTACAATGTCATCGGCAAACCTCAAAGTTTTTATTTTTTCTCCATGTATTTTAATACCTACTCCGAAATTTTCTTTCTTTTTCTTTACTGCTTGCTCAATATACAGATTGAATAGCATCGGAGAGAGGCTACAACCCTGTCTTGCTCCCTTTCCAATGACTGATTCCCTTTCATGTCCCTCGACTCTTATAACTGCCATATGGTTTTTCTACACATGTAAATAGCCTTTCGTTCCCTGTATTTTACCCCTGCCATCTTTAGAATTTGAAGGAGAGTATTCCAGTCAACATTCTCAAAAGCTTTCTCTAGGTCTACAAATGCATGAAACGTAGGTTTGCCTCTCTTTAACCTTTCTTCTAAGATAAGTCGTAAGGTCAGTATTGCCTCACGTGTTCCAATATATTTACGGAATCCAAACTGATCTTCCCCGAGGCCGGCTTCTACCAGTTTTTCCATTCGGCTGTAAAGGATTCGTGTTAGTATTTTGCAGCTGTGACTTACTAAACTGATAGTTTGGTAATTTTCACTTCTGTCAGCCCCTGCTTTCTTTGGGATTGGAATTATTATATTCTTCTTGAAGTCTGAGGGTATTTCGCCAGTCTCATACATCGTGTTCACCAGATCGTAGAGTTTTGTCAGGACTGGCTCTCGCAAGGCCGTCAGTAGTTCTAATGTAATGTTGTCTACTCCCGTGGCCTTGTTTCGAATCAGGTCTTTCAGTGCTCTGTTAAACTCTTCACGCAGTATCGTATCTCCCATTTCATCTTCATCTACATCGTCTTCCATTTCCATAATATTGTCCTCAAGTACATCACCCTTGTATAGACACTCTATATACTCCTTAAACCTTTCTGTTTTCCCTTCTTTGCTTATAATTGGGTTTCGATCTGAGCTCTTGATATTCATACAAGTGGTTCTCTTTTCTCCAAAGGTCTCTTTAATTTTCCTGTAGGCAGTATCTATATTACCCCTAGTGAGATAAACCTCTACATCCTTACATTTGTCCTCTAGCGTTCCCTGCTTAGCCATTTTGCACTTCGATCCTGTCGATTTCATTTTTGAGACGTATGTATTCCTTTTTGCCTGCTTCATTTAGTGCATTTTTATATTTTCTCCTTTCATCAATTAAATTCAATATTTCTTCTGTTACCCAAGGATTTCTACTAGCCCTTGTGTTTTTACCTACTTTATCCTCTGCTGCCTTCACTACTTCATCCCTCAGAGCTACCCATTCTTCTTCTACTGTGTTTCTTTCCCCCATTCCTGTCAATTGTTCCCTTATGCTCTCCTTGAAACTCTGTACAGCCTCTGGTTCTTTCAGCTTATCCAGATCGCATGTCCTTAAATTCCCACCGTTTTGCAGTTTCTTCAGTTTTAATCTACAGGTCATAAGCAATAGATTGTGGTCAGAGCCCACATCTGCCTCTGGAAATGTCCTACAATTTAAAACCTGATTCCTAAATCTCTGTCTTACCATTATATAATCTATCTGATATCTTTTAGTATCTCCAGGATTCTTCCATGTATACAGTCTTCTTTCATGATTCTTGAACCAAGTGTTAGCTATGATTAAGTTATGCTCTGTGCAAAACTCTACCAGGCGGCTTGCTCTTTCATTTCTTACCCCCAATATATATTCACCTACTACGTTTCCTTCTTTTCCTTTTCCTACTCTCGAATTCCAGTCACCGATGACTATTAAATTTTGGTCTCCCTTCACTACCTGAATAATTTCTTTTATCTCATTATACGTTTCATCAATTTCTTCATCATCTGGAATGTAAACTTGTACTACTGTAGTAGGCGTGGGCATCGTGCCATATTTGCCCACAATAATATGTTCACTATGCTGTCTGTAGTAGCTTACCCGCACTCCTATTTTTTTATTCATTATTAAAGCTACTCCTGCATTATCCCTATTTGATTTTGTATTTATGACCCTGTATTCACCTGTCTTGTTCCTCATGCCACCGAACTTCACTAATTCCCACTATATCTAACTTTAGCCTATCCATTTCCCTTTTTAAATTTTCTAACCTACCTGCCCGATTAAGGGGTTTGATATTCCACGCTCCGATCCGTAGAACCCCAGTTTTCTTTCTCCTGATAACGACGTCCTCTTGAGTAGTCCCCGCCCGGAGATCCGAATGGGGGACTATTTTACCTCCAGAATATTTTACGCAAGAGGACGCCATCATCATTCAACCATACAGTAAAGCTGCATGCCCTCGGGAAAAATTACGGCCGTAGTTTCCCCTTGCTTTCAGCTGTTCGCAGTACCAGCACAGCAAGGCTGTTTTGGTTAGTGTTACAAGGCCAGATCAGTCAATCATCCTGACTGTTGCCCCTGCAACTACTGAGAAGGTTGCTGCCCCTCTTCAGGAACCACACGTTTGTCTGGCCTCTCAACAGATACCCCTCCGTTGTGGTTGCACCTACGGTACGGCCATCTGTATCGCTGAGGCACGCAAGCCTCCCCACCAACGGCTAAGTCCATGGTTCATGGGGGGAAGGGGGGGGGTCATCTACATAGTTATTAAAATATTGTTGTAAATGATCTCAAACATTTATCGTCATTAACAAAAAAAAGATTTATTATCGGAAAGTAACACGTAACAGATCGCAAATCGCACGTAACTAAATGACAGCTTTGCATAGCGTCGGGACTTAATTATGCAAAACTATATAAAGAAATTCCCCAAATCTCAATTTCTCCATACCAACTGACAGATACAAATAAGATATTCAAGACGTCATAGATAATCTGTAATGTTATACGGCCCTGTAATGTTATACTGTGTTACAATTGCACTGTTTTACTTTCTTGATCACTTGCGCTCGGGTTACGCCCCTTCTATACTGTTATTCATGTTTAAATCAGTTTGTTGGAAATGTTCATGATGTCAGTGTTAACGATTGTGACGTAAGAATGAACTTATATGGTTGTGCCAGGCACGTACCATATAAAATGTTTCAGTGTGAAGCCAGTGAATAAAAGCTAACCACGTGTAGTTCTGTTAATGACTCTCAAGCTACAGCCAGTTTAGATTTTGTCATTATGAACACTGAAATTTTCAGATCTTTCTGCTGTTACTTCGGTTAGTTAAGCCCCCTCATCATCCAGTGCTTCTATAACTTGTATTGCGTAATCGAATAATGATATGCTATCATTTTTCACTGTGATTATGCTAACATAAAAGGTAGAATCCAATTAGTCATAACTAATTTTCACCTCCTTGACTAAAAGTTGGTATTTATTAATCACAACATGAGTTGTGTGGTATTTACCGAATAACTGATTCCTCTGATCGGTGAATTCAGTGTTTTATACCATAATTTAGTGCTACGTAAAAGGCTCGTGGCTTCAGAAGAGTCACAACGATTGGCTATAAATTTATTGGTTTTCCATGTGTTGTAGAGTGCAACTTGTTTGTCTGCGACGTCCGGGGCTGCCTTAAACGCTGCCGCCGTCGGGCGCAGTCAGTGGGGCCCACACTCTGTCAAAGGTGCCGCAGTGCAACAACACAAAGTTGATCAGAAAGTACTTTCTTTAAAAAAAAAGTTTTCAGTTGTAAAAAATGTCTCAAATGGCTCTGAGCACTACGCGACTTAACTTCTGAGGTCATCAGTCGCTTAGAACTTAGAACTATTAAACCTAACTAACCTAAGACCATCACATACGTCCATGCCCGAGACAGGATTCGAACCTGCGACTGTGGCGGTCGCTCGGTTCCAGACTGTAGCGCCCAGAACCGTACGGCCACTCCGGCCGGCTCAGTTGTAAATCTTGATGTCTTAGGTAAGAGGAAGTAGAGGATACTGATTCTACTGGGCCCATCAGGCTGCAGAATAGGTAAACTAAAATTGCCATTTGAAGCATTTTATGTCCTTCTACTTTCCTCTTAAATAAATACTGTAAAATTGCTTTGCTTGAACTCCCCTTGACAAGGGATTTGGTATTGCCTTGTGATTAATTTTTTATGGAATTGCGATATATGAATCTGAAGTTTAAATTCAGTTACTTCTCTACTCGCGCCTCCCATTGATTTTGTTTTACATTGAGGCACGCATAGACGTTCTGTTTTTCCTTAAGAATCTACGTTTTTAATTTCTGTGTTTGTTACATATCACGGTATAATAGCTGGTGACTTTAATCTATAAATTCAATATATTGTCTGTTTTAGTTTTTCATTCTACTGTTACATTTTATTTAAATAAAGTTTACCGGCTAAGAACCGGTTGCTGTCGACTGAATATCCATGCTGATACCAGTGTTCCGTGCTATTATGTTGCGGTAAATAAATTTTGTCATTGACAATCTTCGATGGACTTGGTCCTTCAACTCCCCGCAGCCTTGAGACCTGATAACAACATATAACAACTTATGTAGAGACATTCGTCTTATGCGCTAAGAATAATTTGTTTTGAGGTACAACACTTTAATACATCACATACCTCAGCATGCTGTCAATTCTCGAAAGATATAATAATCTGTAGCTACGTCAAAATTATTTAATGTAAGGTTAAATGAAGATATACAGGGTGTTACAAAAAGATACGGCCAAACTTTCAGGAAACATTCCTCACGCACAAAGAAAGAAAATATGTTATGTCGACATGTGTCCGGAAACGATTACTTTCCATGTTAGAGCTCATTTTATTTCTTCTCTTCAAATCACATTAATCATGGAATGGAAACACACAGCAACAGAACGTACCAGCGTGAGTTCAAACACATTGTTACAGGAAATGTTCAAAATGTCCTCCATTAGCGAGGATACATGCATCCACCCTCCGTCGCATGGAATCCCTGATGCGCTGATGCAGCCTTGGAGAATGGCGTATTGTACCACAGCCGTCCACAATACGAGCACGACGAGTCTCTTCATTTGATATAAGGGTTGCGTAGACAAGAGTCAAGAGGGCTGAGGTCAGGAGAGCGTGGAGGCCATGGAATTGGTCCGCCTCTACCAATCCATCGGTCACCGAATCTGTTGTTGAGAAGCGTATGAACACTTCGACTGAAATGTGCAGGAGCTCCATCGTGTTGTGTCGTACTTGTAAAGGTACATGTTGCAGCAGCACAGGTAGAGTATCCCGTATGAAATCATGATAACGTGCTCCATTGAGCGTAGGTGGAAGAACATGGTACCCAATCAAGACATCACCAACAATGCCTGCCCAAACGTTCACAGAAAATCTGTGTTGATGACGTGATTGCACAATTGCGAGCGGATTCTCGTCAGCCCACACATGTTGATTGTGAATATTCGTAATTTGATCACGTGGGAATGAAGCCTCATCCGCAAAGAGAACATTTGCACTGAAATGAGGATTGACACATTGTTGGATGAACCATTCGCAGAAGTGTACGCGTGGAGGCTAGTCAGCTACTGATAGTGCCTGCATACGCTGTACATGGTACGGAAACAACTGGTTCTCCCGTAGCACTCTCCATACAGTGACGTGGTCAACGTTACCTTGTACAGCAGCAACTTCTCTGACGCTGACATTAGGGTTATCGTCAGCTGCACGAAGAATTGCCTCGTCCATTGCAGGTGTCCTCGTCGTTCTAGGTCTTCCCCAGTCGCGAGTCATAGGCTGGAATGTTCCGTGCTCCCTAAGACGCCGATCAATTGCTTCGAACGTCTTCCTGTCGGGACACCTTCTTTCTGGAAATCTGTCTCGATACAAACGTACCGCGCCACGGCTATTGCCCCGTGCTAATCCATACATCAAATGGGCATCTGCCAACTAAAATGAGCTCTAACATGGAAATTAAGCGTTTCCGGACACATGTCCACATAACATCTTTTCTTTATTTGTGTGTGAGGAATGTTTCCTGAAAGTTTGGCCGTACCTTTTTGTAACACCCTGTATATGTTGCGACCTGAAATGTGTAGACGTCTAGAGCATAAGTAAAATTAATTGAAGTAATAAGATTACGTTTATTATAGAGAAATACGAGGGTTGGAACTTTAATAGTGGCAACCATTTATTTGTAGCTCGTACAAACTAGATACGTGTTTCAATGTTTTACTGACTTTCAAAGTAGTGTGTACAACCCGTTACCAGCGATGTGGAAGTCGTAGGATACTCTTAACAGTGCCAGTTAGAGATAGAAGTAATGACACTTTCTGCAGGACCTGACCATCATTTTACATAACAATGCACAAGCACATACGGTGCAAGCTGTTACTGATTTGTTTGAGTGATGGGGCTTCTAAGTGCTATACCACCTACTGCACTCCCCTGACTTAAGCCTCGTGAGTTCAACTCGATTTCTAAACTGAAGGAAACACTTCACGGCATTCGCTTCAGAACTGCTACAAATACGTCGGGGAGTAGGCGCCGCTCGAATTGTCAACTGGCACTGCTAAGTGTATCCTACGACTTCCACATCGCTGACAACGGATTATACACAATGCTGGTGACTACTTAGAAGGTCAGTAAAACTTTGAAACACGTATCTATTTTGTACGAGCTGTAAATAAATAGTTTCCACTATTAAAGCTACAACCCTCGTAAAAGGCCTTAGTTTTAACTATGTAATCGGGGACAGCTTGTTCTGATTGACCTCAAGCAATGCGGGAAAAGGTTTTTGGTCTATTGATTCTATTTTTTAATTTATTAATTAATTTTACTTTCAAAGCATCAGCAAATACAACTTTTTTTGTTTTGTTGCAAACACATAGGTAGAGATGGCGAGAGACAGATGCCAGGAATTTATAGGCGTGATAGGAAAGTAGAAATAGTTTGTTACAAGCTAATGCAAGAGGGAACAGATTTTAAAGACGCAGGTAAGAGATAGATACATCATACAAAATGTTAACTGGATATTCTTGCTTAGTTAGGCCAACAAGAGATTTAATGTAACTACCCAGATACTGCAGATAGTGAGTTACGGAAATACGTCTTACATGCAAAAACATTAAATCAGGGAGCAGGTTATGTACTGTTCAAAACATACATTGGAGGGCTGAATAAATTGATGGCTACCAGGATTAGTAGGCTGTGTTGAAATAAACACACAGGAAGCAAAAAAAGTGACCCAAACACCTTTGTGCCATCTATCTTACCAATGTCTCTATTCCAGCAACTAACTAAAACAAAGTGCGTGTTAAAGTGTAACATCTGAAGATAAACCTACTATACCTCGAAAAGTAGTTAATGGAATAATAAAACTGTTTTAAAAAGGGATGAAAAAGTGACAGGCCTTACTATCAACACAAACCACCTGATATGCTGAAGTTTAACCGATGTTGTAAAGAGTTCGCCGAGAACCATTTAAACTCTTTTTCAGGTACTGTTGAAAATTTCTTGCATTAGTGTGTCTGTAATGGTTTCAATTTCGTAACGATTAACAAACTGTCAAGTCATTCTAAGTAGCAGCGTCGTGTTGGTAAACAATCACGTGTTGCACGCGGTAAATATTTTGATGATAAGCGGGCCGTCTGTTATCTTGGAGTCTTGTGACTGAATGAGAAGCGTTTTCCGTCGGAGCAACAGCAGGATAGCAGCAAATTTGTCATGCATGTCGACTTTGGCTGAAAATAACAGCTTAAAAATAAGAGGACCGTGACGTCACTTGCACCATTATCTGCACACGCTTCATGAGCATGCACGCCATTCGTGTGACAACTGTGAGTCAGCAGCTTGTAGATACAACGTTTCTGTACTCCATTAGAAATGTGACAGAATCAAGCTCTCGGTTTTCACTGCTAATGCATTAATATGTCAGAAGTTATTTGTCTGTTAGTGGTGTACCTCGAGATCTCCTGATTTGCCTATCGAAGCAGGTCCGACAACGTTAAAATGTGGAATATAATTTTAGTTGCTAACCATTCGCAAAAGAAGGGCCAAAGGAACTACTCAACAAACATTCTCCGACACCCGCACACCTTTTGTGAGAGTTTAGATTCCGGGAGTGTAGAAAATGAAATAAACATTATGAAACTAAAATTGTAACGTTACTGCGAAATAAAACGGAACAATAATCAAAATAAAGACAGCCTGCTGAAAAATGTCTGTTAAACGAAGGTCTGAAGCCTCTCTCTTTTATTCTTTCTCTCTCCACACACTGATCCTCACGCAATCTTTAGGGTGTATACGCTCCGGGACCAACGGCAAACCCGCAGAAAACCCCGGAATTTATTCATCCGGGAAAAACCCAGGAATTTTTCAGAATTACAGCAATTTTTCATTGTTTCAGTTTTCAGTTAAATTTTTGTTGTTTTGACTGGCAAGAACTGATACCCTTACAAAGAATTTCACTGTATCCCGCCACTGCAGAACAATACTGCGGCCATAAAACATAAACGAAACAAAAAATTTATACGGAACTTAAACGAGAGTAAAAACCAAAATAAAACTTGCACAGGAAATGCGCCATTTACAACGCAACAAAGAGCACATTCAAGCATCTGCTTAAACAAAACGTGTCAATGGCTTTAGGACGAAGATTATAGAGTTCTTTTTAACAACAAACTGCTTCCGAAGAGCGTGACACAACTGTTCACATTAGGTTCGTTCGAACAGTTGCCAGCAGGCTCATGCGCATGCGCAGATGAGTCGCGTATGAGCAGTACCTCTCCAGCTTCTGCCTACATGAAGCGTGACTGTTACCTGTGTCAGCAGTAGCAACAGGCAGCCGAAAGCTCCCGGTAAAAATTTTTTTGCAGCGCCCAAGTTGCCAGATTCGCACATGCGCAGAGCAGTCTGCGCTGTAGTGGGCAGGAGGATTGGTTTCCACGTGACTTTTAGTGATTTTGCTGTTTCCTCTTCGTTTACAGCTCTCATGTCAAATGAAAACAAAATAGAATTCTGTGGCCGGGAGCTATCAAGTGAATTAAAATACATTACGCAAAAACGGAAACGTTTCAGATTTCTAATTTTATTTTATTTCCACGTTTTTGGCAGTCAAGGATTAATCGCCTTGCAGAACAATGAAGTTATTTTTGCCGATTTTCGTCTTTTATTAGTCTTTTCCGCAGAGGCAGCTAATTTATTTGAAACGAATTGTTTCCTTCCACACTATTGGCTAGTTTCAACTGTTTTCTGAATTTGAAATCAACGTTTTTGTCTTCCGGCACATATGGCATTAGGCCATAATATAGAAAGAAACATGATACAATACTGGTACTCCAAGAAAATTTGCATCCCGAAAACCACACTGAAAAACCTTAATATCATTTTGGGACCTACCTCTTTGTGAATCTGGACATACGATTGTGCACTTTAAGCCGAATTATGCATTTTAGTGTAATGTTCTCGGTGTATCATCTGATGTCCTGTTGTTTTATGACGAAATGAAAACCCTCTTAATGCTAGATACGTATGAACACACAGGCTTCCTACTTCATTCTACTTACACAAGCGCAGTATCGTCAGTTTTCTGGCATTTCAGAGCAAGCTGTACAACAAATTCCGGAAAACCACAGAAAAGTTACATAAAACTATTTTAAATATAAAATCAGTAGAATTTGACTTTCACGTAATGTAATACTTAACTATATACATATAAATGTAAACAGTATGTCACCTGCAGCTTGTCATGCCAAACACAAAGCCGAAATTGAGTGGATGAAGCAAGAAATTAAATACCTACATATAAAAAAGCAGGAACCCAATGTCGAACTACTCAAAATTCACCTAGAACTAGAAAATCACTTTAAAATCTCTGAAATATTTAATGATATCATGAATACAGTCAAACAAAACACAGGAACACAAATAAAATCAAAATGGAATAAAAACAACACAAACTAAACACTCTTTTAAAATAAAACAAAGCTTCAGCACATAAAAATAGAAATCAAGCAAACCACACATTCCACAAACGTCTGGTCAACCTTACTGACGTACAACTAACCAATCAAGATATAAATTTTCTAGAAAAAGGCCCAAAATACAATGTCAAAACACACATCACACACAAGACACTGGAGAATCTTATCACAGAAAGTGGGTACATCATAAAACAACAAGAAAGAAACAATAACCCAAACTTCAATGCAGATCTGACAAGCTAATTAGTCGAGAAGAAATAAGATGTATAATAAAGGAAAACAAAAACTAAAGGAAAAAAGGCTACCGTTGTGTCCGAGCGGTTCTAGGCGCTACAGTCTGGAACCACGGGACCGCTACTTTCGAATCCTGGCTCGGGCATGGATATGTGTGATGTCCTTAGGTCAGTTAGGTTTAAGTAGTTCTAAGTTCTAGGGGACTGATGACCTCAGAAGTTATGTCCCATAGTACTCAGAGCCATTACTTTTTTTGAAGAAGAAAAAACATCCAGAAAAATAAAGGACAAACTTAAAGGCAATGAGGCACTCATTACGAGATCAGCCAAGGGCAGCACCATGATAATAATAAAACAGGATGAATACAAGGGAAAAAAACCTTTGAATTTCTGGAAGACTACAACATAACAAAGCTAACCATTGATCCTACACAAATATACCAGAAAAACACACTAACACTCCTAAAAAATCTCATACTTATTCACAAATCAGAAAGCAAAATATTTGAAACAAAAACCCCCAAACACCCATATTGAACAGCCTACTAAAGGCATTCCGATATGCCTTGTAGTCAATTTCAGAAGTGCGCCCAGATATCGCTTAGCTAGAGAAATGCACACCTACTTACAAAAACATTACATATACACAAATAACAGAAGCATACACAAAACTGAAGAACTGATACAACAAATCAAAGACATCAACATGCCCACAACAGCCACACTCAAATCATTTGACATCACATCCGTGTACACCAATATCCCCACCACAGAAACCATCAAAATCAGCAAACAACGGATAGAAAAACAAGCCAAAATTCCTGAACCTCACATAAAAGACACAGCTAGCATTTTAAAGCTAATCACAGAACAAAACTATTTCTCATTTGACAATCAGTTCTACTCACAAGAAGATGGGCTTCCAATGGGTTCACCAATAAGTGGACTCTTAACCAACATTTTTCTCAATCACACTGAAAATAAAATGTTTGAAACCATAGTAAGACCCAAACAATACCATTTAATATATTAGTACCGTTATGTAGATGACATCATTTGCCTTGTAGATGAAACACTAAGTCGCATTCAACAACTCCACAGTGATATAAACAAAGTACACTCAAAAATAAAATTCACCATAGAAACAGAACACAACAAAAGGTTAAATTTCCTTCACCTCACAATATAGACACAACAACCAACACCAATTCTCTATATTCCGGAAAGTGACCACCACCAGCACAGCCATTCACAAAGACTCTAATCATCCGATTACAGTAGCTGGCTTCCAATACATGCCTCACAGACTGAACAAAACCCCACTCACTGAAGACAACTACAAGAATGATTTGCAGACAGACAAATAGCAGTAGAGAATGGATATGACACAAACACTATAGATAAACTGAACCACAAAATTATAGAGGACACCAAACATACAAAAACAGAAGCCTCCTCATCAACTTAAAAAACACACAGAATCCACACATGAACAAGAAACACCCACAATGACAAACAGGTGGTTCACTCTCAGCTACAACAGCAAAGCAGTCCACAGAATAGGCAACATACTCAGAAAAAAGGGGTAAAAATAGCCTACAGGACAAGCAACTCAACACAGAGAAAACTAAGGACAACCAACAGAAGCACAGACAGACACAACATCTCGTGTTTACCAACTAACACGTCTGGACTGCAAAGCAGTTTATGTAGGGGAGACAAGCAGAAACCTTAATACCAGAGACACATAAGAGCATTAAAAAGTAACAGCTGTCATGACACATTTGCTGAACACCTCATGGACAAGAAGCATAACCCAAAAACATCAATACTGATTTGAAAATTCTCAAATGCAGCAACAGCCGCCTACCAAAACTAATAATTGAAGAAAATTATCAGATACAAAAAGCCATCATGGAAGGAAAACAAGTGATAAATGAATACACAGCCCTCTGCATTGGCCTCAGTTCTCTGCACTCAAAGAATTGTTAAACAAGACCAACCTGTAGAGCATCCCCCCCCCCCCCCCCCACCACGCACACACACACAAAGGAAAGAAAATCCTAAAACTTACTGTCTCTCTCTCTCTCTCCCTCTCTCTCTCTCTCTCTCTCTCTCTCTCTCTCTCTCTCTCTCTCTCTCACACACACACACACACACACACACACACATACACACACACACACATGGAATTAATTAATTTCAGGCATAGAAATAACAATTTTAAAATCGTGATTTTGGCTTAAACAATTTGTCTGCTTTAAGGTGTATGTGGTTGTAGATGACAAACTGTGGAATAAAAAATTCTCTGTAGAAACTCAACACATCAGAAAAACCACACAATCTTGTAAACATGGTATGAATTCATAATTTATGTGTTTTTTCAAATACCTGTAATTACGATTTAAAAGCTAATAGTTACATGTATACAAACAGTAAAGAACATTCTTTATCCTTAACAGATAAAAAATAAAAGCCCACTGAAGATGCTGCAACTGCAGTGAAACATGTTCAGGTTAAAGAAAAATTGTGTTTTGCTAAAGGCAGTCCCTATTCAAAAATACACGTATTGTGAAAGTAAACACGGAAAACAAGAGCTTCAAACCCCAATATGATCACCTTAATCTTATTCACGCACTCTTGCAAGCGCCCCCCTCCCTCCCCCCTTCCCTCGCCCCCCCCCCCCCCCCCAAAACACATACACACAAATTGGGAGAGAGACAGAGAGAGAGACCTCTCACCTCTCAAAGCCGAAGGTCAAAACAAGATTCGAAACTCCTGCCCAAACCTTATTCAGGTAGTCTGCCATCTTGTTTTAGTATCTTGTAAACAGTGAGCCATTGAAAGTGTATTGTACACATTCACAGTGATGACACAGTGTAAATCTGTAAAAGAAAGTGTGAACATACTGCATACAAACACACGCAGAGACACTCGATCTTTCACGAATGGTAAGATGATTTTTAACGACAACAGCGTAATTTTCGATGTTAATAAGTTTCCCACATTTTATCTATTGTTGTAGATGAAATAGTTTAAAAGAAAAAGTGGGCGCCATACGAGTAACAAAGCCATCGGATGCATTACAACTCTTCTAAGGCCACTCAGCAAGACTGTGTGTGATATGTCTGTGGGATGAAATACGAAGTAACAACCACTGCAAAATCAAGACTGAGCATACGTTACATACAGATGGACAGGGACCGTTGAGCATTGCGGAGAGTGGTTGTAAAAAATAGTACGGAACCAGCGGGAGGAACCACTCGTGAGTTCCAAATTGCTACCAGCAGTCCCGCTAGGACATTGACCGTGCGCAAGGGGTTAAAAAGAATGGGGTACTATGGTCGAGCAGCTGCTTATAAGCCACACGTTTCTGTAGTCAGAGCTAAGTGACGCTTGAGATGGTGCAAAGAACACCGCCACTGTACTGTAAGTGAGTGATTTGTAGTGATTAATCACGCTTTACCCTAGTGAAGTCCAATAAAAGTGTTTGGGCTTCGTGAATACCTGGAGGTGCCATCATGTGTAGCACGAACAGACTGCTACAACGGAGGTGATGATATGATATGGGGATATTTTTTGTGATTGGGGTGTGGTCCCCCATCCTAAGGAAACCAGCTACGATTAGGAGAACATCTATCTGCAGGCGTTTCAGTATGCACTGAAGTTGAAGGTGACCCTTTTTGACTTTGACAGTGAAACTTATAATCAAACTCTCTAAGTAACGGCTTACAATAACTTATTAGAAGCAAACATGTCCAGAAACATGGTTTTAAAACAAAAAGGTAATAATGCAGAAACAGAGTGCACTTACCAGTTTGCTACAATTCCTTTTTCAAAACTGAACCCTGACCAGTTTCTTACTCGGGATCTCGTATTAGTGATTCTCTTTGCACGACATTCATTTCCAACATATCTGAAGTATGAGAAGATGAAGCATACTTGTAAGTTTCTATAAACATGTGCCAAGTTAGTGCAATACTAAGTCACACAATTCATTTCTCAGATATTCGTTTTTTTACATGTGGCAGTTTCAGAATTCAACAGCATATTTCACGTGAGTTAAGCTTAAACAGGTTTGCTAATAAGTGCTTTCCTAACATCGTTGTTTTTTTCCCCTTGCGGTGTCACCTTGAATGTATGTTAATTTCGCACCTTGCATGAGTTTTGTACGTCGTAACAAGTAGATGGATATGTCACCTGACATACTTCAGTGGTAGTGAACAGATTTGCCTATCAAAACGTACAATAGGTAATGCCAAATGGGATGACACTCGATTCAAAAGTATTACTACACTGAACCCAAATCCTGCATGTCAGTGAGCAAAAGCTGAAAAATCTGTTGAAAGAAACATTTTCGTCTGGGAACAGGCGTCAGTTGCGCCGTCGTGGCCTGCATACAAGGAAATGCTTCTAACAGGAGTTGGTGTACCAGAGCGAAAGAGATATCGAACGCACTGGGCGATACAGCGAGGGGAGCAGGTAGTGACCCAGCGCTGCCTGAGACGGAGAAATTCTTTAGAAAACTGCGTTGGAGGATTTCCAGATGATACAAACAAGCCACACACGCAGTTGGGCACATGAAAGGCCCGTGATACACTCCTGATGTACGTGTGTAATGTTTAGGCGTCAGGAGTGGGCACAAAATGTCCGACTGGCTGAAATAAACGCAGAAGGAGAAAAAGGGCCGATATTTCGACGCAATTTAAAGGTAGGCCTTTTTGCAATTGGCAGGGGTAGATCCACAAAATGAAAGGAACGCTACCATTGGTCTGAAAAAGTCGTGACATGAAGCACGGAAGGACACAGGTGTGGGACAGTTTGCTACGAAAGACACAGTACCGAAAACTTCGGGGATACTCTCCTGAACAAGTGTCGAGTGTAAAACAGAGCTGATCACGGTCTTTAAAATGGCAACTTTTCTGTGAACACTGCTTTCACTCTGGCTGACATTCAGCAAGAAATTAGCTGAAGAGTCGTTGAGCTCAGATAGCTGAGAAGACAAACAGCCACGTAGTGAATTGTTCTTGCAAGAACTGAGAGGGCGTTGAAGTACACACACTGCTCCATCAGTGCACGTGTATATCGCCATATTTTCCCAGACTAGGGATGAGTACACGTTTTCTCACCTAACGAGAAACATAGGCCAGTCTCAGTTGATAAAATCAGTAAAGATTTTGGTTAGCTTTTTATAGAATTTTCAGGGGGTGCGAGAGCAGCCATGAATCCGACAGCACGTCGCAGCTAAAGGTAAATACCGCTGGCAGAGGTGTAAAATTGTTGGATCACCAGATTGCGTCCACTGTGAACATGAGCAACCTTGAGTAATCTTTTACTCATCTTGTCACAAAAACTAAACATCCTCTGTAGACTTGTCATCCTACATAGTACCGAACTTAGAACCGGATGATTCGTTGTAATATTGACCAACACAGACAAGGGTTCAATGTCTAGAAATAAGCAAAATCTTGTAGAGAATCTTCTATTTAAATTTGAGATTGTTGTGTTCAGTGTTATTTCTGCTAAACAAAACGTAATACGTTATCTTGGTAACTGTCCTGAAATTATCATGTCACAATCATTGTAAACCCAAGTACTTCTTTGACAACAATACAGAAATTAAACAAATTTTACAGCTAAACATTGATGTGTTCTGTGTTAGAAAAAGTGGCCACTCCTAGATTAGATTAGATTAATACTTGTTCCATAGATCATGGATACTACACTTCGTAATGATGTGGGACGTGTCAGGTTAATAAAAGATGACTGTACAAGGTATTACATTACACAAAATATTGCAGGACACTAATGTTTAAGTTGTTTTTTCCCCTCCCTTAATTTATATCTAAAAATTCAGCAAATGAGTAGAAGGAGTTATCATCTAGAAATTCTTTTAATTTATTTTTAAATGTTGGTTGGCTGTCTGTCAGGCTTTTGATGATGTTTGGTAAGTGACCAACGACTTTTGTGGCAGCATAATTTACCCCTTTCTGTGCCAAAGTCAGATTTAACCCTGCATAATGCAGATCATCATTTCTCCTGGTGTTATAGCTTTGCACACTGCTATTACTTTTGAATTGGGTTGGATTATTAACAACAAATTTCGTAAGTGAATATATGTACTGTGAGGTTACTGTGAGGATCCCTAGATCCTTAAATAGATGTCTGCAGGATGAACGTGGATGGGCTCCAGCAATTATTCTGATTACACGTTTTTGAGCACTGAATGCTTTTCCACTCAACGATGAATTACCCCAGAATATGGTGCCATACGAAAGCAGTGAATGAAAGTAGGCATAGTAAGCTAATTTACTGAGATTCTTATCACCAAAATTTGCAATAACCCTAACAGCATACGTAGCTGAACTCAGACGTTTCAGCAGACCATCAATGTCTTGCTTCCAGTTTAACCTCTCATCAATCGACACACCTAAAAATTTTGAAAATTCTACCTTAGCTACAGACTTCTGTTCAAAGTCTATATTTACTACTGGAGTTGTGCCATTTACAGTACAGAACTGTATATACTGTGTTTTATCAAAATTTAAAGAGAGTCCGTTTGCTGAGAACCACTTAATAATTTTGTGAAAAACATCATTTACAATTACGTCACTTAGTTCTTGGTTTTTGGATGTTATTACTATACTTGTATCATCAGCAAAAAGAACTAACTTTGCGTCTTCATCATTGTGGAATGATAAGTCATTAATGTATATCAGGAACAGTAAAAGACCTAAGACCGAACCCTGTGGGACCCTGTACTTGATAGGCCCCCCCCCCCCCCCTAGTTTGAGGAATCAGCTGTTGTTTTAACATTGCATGAACCACTTATTTCAACTTTCTGCATTCTTCCAGTTAAGTATGAATTAAACCATTTGTGCACTGCCCCCCTCAAACCATAATGATTTAGCTTATCTAAAAGAATTCCATGATTTACACGATCAAAGGCCTTTGAGAGACCACAAAAAATACCAATGGGTGATGTCCTGTTATTCAGAGCATTTAATATTTGATCAGTGAAAGCGTATATAGCATTTTCTGTTGAAAAGCCTTTCTGAAAACCAAACTGACATTTTGTTTGTGTTTTATTTTTACAAATATGGGAGGCTACTCTTGAATACATTACTTTCTCAAAAAATTTTCATAGAGCTGTCAGAAGAGAGAATGGTCGATAGTTGTTGACATCCGACGTATCCCCCTTTTTATGCAATGGCATATTTCAGTCTATCAGGGAAAACACCCTGCTCCAAAGAGCTATTACATACGTAGCTGAGAATCCTACTTATCTGTGAGGAACAAGCTTCAAATACCTTACTGCAAATGCCATCAATTCCGTAACCCCAGTAATTTATTCTAATGACATCAACGCATTCACAGGGTGTTTTTGCTTATGTCTGACGAATGTGAAAAGGAGTGGGGTGTCCGATCCTCTACAACACATGTCCCGTCCAAGACATAATTCGTCCATTTCGGGAGTGTTACATAAGTACTAAAGAAGATCCCACATGATTAACTTTTATTACACATTATATTTCATTCCGAGGCATGATCAGTTTCGGAGAAACTTCATTTTCAAGCGGCAGCCACATATACGAATGTGTGTGTGTGTGTGTGTGTGTGTGTGTGTGTGTGTGTGTGTGTGTGTGTGTGTGCAAATTGCGATAAAGTGTACTCTTCATCTTACAGAAAATACTGACAAGAATTTTATACAGAAAAGCTGAAAGACGTTGAAGCCGGTCTCGCGAAAGATATCAGAAAACCAAAAATAAACCTATCTTTACACCAGAGTAAAAAAATTTACGGAACACATTTAAGAATTTTGACTGGAGTATACACTTTAAAGTTCCTAAGGTAGCACCGATAAAATACAGGGTGCTCTCACAGATACCAGACTGCAACAAGAGTAGACGGACATGAAAAGCTGACAATAGCGGAGATATGAATGAGACAGTGATTGCCAATATCCGAATAATTCTATGTGTTCTTTGAGCAAGCAGTAAGGGGAACAAAGGTGAAATTTATAAAGGGTATTAAATTTCAGGAAGAAGACAAAAAAGCTAGGAAATTTTCCAGTGACATTGTAGTCCCGTCAGAGACTGCGAAGTATTTGAGAGATCAGTTGAAGGGCAGATTTAGGCTCCTGGAAAGAGGTTGTACGCAGGATGAATATCAATGAAAGGGTAATGGAACGAAGTCGAATTAAATTTGCCGATGGTAAGGGAATCAGGAAATGAGACATTAAAAGTAGTTAATCAGTTTTACTTTTTGATAAGGAAAATCACTGTCGCCGAAGAGGAAATGATATAACAAACTGGCTGGCAATAGTAAGAAAACCACATTTGAGAATGAGAAATTAGTTAACACTGAATATATATTTAAATGTTACGTGAACGATCAACTGTTTACACAAGATAAGAATACAAAGTTTTGAATGTGGTGCGACAGAAGGATGCTGAAGCTTAGATGAGCATATCATATAACTAATGGAGAATATCTGAATCAATCTGTGGAGAAAAGAAATTTGAGCTAGAAGTTGATTAAAAGAAGAGATTGGTTGATAGAACGCATCCTAAGACATCATGGATCTTCAGTTTGGCGATGAAATAGGGAGTGGGGATTTGCCAGGTGGGCGACGGGATTTGTAGAGGTGCATTCCAGCAGAGATGCAGACGTGAATACGCTTGCAGAGAATATGACGTGGAGTGCTGCGCCTGACTAGTCTTTGGACTGAAGACCGCAACATTTACAACAACAACAATATCAACGAGCAGGAACCGACCATGACCTCTGGAGCTGATACGACGCGCTCCTGCAAATAAAGATTACTGATCCAGAACGGAAGTGGTCAAAAGTATTTGTTTATCAAAACGGAGCAACGAGGACATTATGTCTCACAAATGTAAAACCATGAACAGTAGTTAGTGGTCCGAACATCAAGATCATGTGTCGGAATAGTGAACTTTATTTTCCTGGCCGTGTAGCTCTAGTACTCCTACACAGAATTCCAGAAAAATAACGCTACATCAAGTGACAGCCCGCTTGGTAAAGAGTATAGGACCGTAAGATGCTGAACCTCCACAATTAATATAAAACAAATGAATTGGCGTTTGCTGTTCCTTAAGTTAAATTACCGTAATTGCCCTCCTACGGTGTGACAGGTTTCACCACAATAGGTCGGCGCAGTGGCACACGTCATCAGTTTACTACAGTTGTAGTCGTGCGTTCAGCGGGAAGCCGAAACCAGCGGAAACCTGCGCAGTCTTAGAGGAAACGACTTGCAGAAATGTTCTCCAAATCAAGCTTGCAAACATGTATGCACTCAAATGGGCCTCACTTTGGAAGTGACCACGCCTAATTACACGTAACTGGTTAGTACACGAAACTGCAGCATCATTCTCATTTCTTTGGTGTCAGTTCCCGTACACAATATTTGCTTTCAGAGCACAAGATCTCATCTTTAGAGAATTCCTCTTCCGCTGCCAATGAGTTTATGGACTTTGGCGATGGCTGTCCCGTCTCTAATGTCCTCTATGTCGACGGGACGTTACATTCAAACTTCCTTCCTATCTTCCTTCCTTCCTTCCTTCCTGCCTTCGACACCTGTCGAAATACAGTAGTGCATTAACAAACAGAGGGAGAGCGAGAAAAACATAACATATTCAGAAAGGGGAATAAACACTATACGTTTACCACAGGACTAAATATTAGGTCCACTTTTGTTTTTGTTATATATGTATAACAGATTTCATCATGTATTCAGAAAGAAGAAATAGTTCTCTTTGCTGCCGATGCAGCTATTAAAATCATGCTTAACGGAGAAACTTCAACACTAGGAAATTTAATATTTAAATAAAATAATTAGTTTGTGGTCTTCTAGAAATGGATTGTCACCAAACTTCGATAAAACAGAAAACATGTAATGTTATACTGAACAAGGTCTGATCCCGCCGCTATATAGGTGAAATTAGTAAATGAAACAGAACACTCTAAATTCATACCTGTTTATATTGATAATAACCTTAACCAGAAGCCACATACAATACAGATCGCGAACTGTAGACGTTTATGTTGTGAATAACATGATATTTTGACGGACATAAACATCACATGGCTGAACTGATTTTCCAATTTTCAGTCACAAGTGCCGTATAAATCTGAGGGAAAAGTGTTAGCTGCACAGAATCGTGTAATAAGGGTAATGTGGTTGTTGTAACTTCCTTTGTACGCTTTGTGGTTCGTTAGTGGGTGCAGGAGAGAGGAACAGACGCGATTCGTGGACAGATAATTCAGTTATTAGTTTATCCTACATCTAATGTCAAACAGTAGAAGTAATACATAACTTTGTTTGCTGTAGTTGCAGCTCAGTTGCTAAAAGTAGATGGGAATGACGAAATATATGCAGATACCAAGGTTTACAATTCAGTCAGTTTTCAATACAATGAATACACCTTAGATACGAGCCCTGATAGATGCGGAAATCTATAAAAGTTATGAAATAGCAAACACTTAAAATGGGCTCTGTCCGTCGATGTTTGAACTTAAATAGAGCCACGAAGAGCAGCTGCTTGCCATTGCCATCGGCGTAAGCGTTCGTGGCAGCGCCAGCGTGCCGGGTTGACGGCTGTAGGAAACGTGGTTGGTAACGAGCGTGTTTTAAAGTGAGGCCGACCGTGTGGCGATCGATATCGCAATGGTATCCACTCTATAAATACTTGTAACAGCTTTCTGAGAAGTTGGGCATACTAGCGCAAGCTGCACAGTCCGTATACTCCATTATGAAGTTAGTTATCAACAATCACAACTCAAAATCGTCAGTGACATTCGCAATTATTACACAAGAAGAAGACAAGTCTTATAGTGCCCATCATGCACCCTTATTATTGGACAGAAAGGATCGAATTACATATTTTCCCGTTTTCTGCTGCAGAATGATTTTCATTAGCTCGTTATTTACGTACGACAAATCTTTTATCGACAGTATGTCATTTACAAGCAATTCTGCTATATAAAATATAATTTTTTGTATAAAGTTATAAAATATAAATTACATGGCTTACGTCTATTTTCGTATATATTTACATAGTTATCTGCCACAAGACAGCATCATGGAGTGTCTGTTAAGATTGTTTATCAGTTTCTGTGCTATTGACGCTTGTCACAAGTTCATATTTCTGTGCAATTACCTGTTTGGTTAAGTTCGTTTGACAGCACAGTACCCTCCAATGACATACAGACGAAGTTACAGTTCATATTCGCGAAATTTCAGTGATAATATTTACACACACGAAGACGTTATTCTGTGTTGTCATGTACTGTGCAAAGATTTAATTTATGTTGCGGGTCTAACACACGGGTATAAAATTAAGGGGAGGTGGCGCTACCGCCTTGCGCTGTACGTTGTTTTGAAGATGGCGTCGCCGTGTTAGGCACCCATCATAACATTAACAGACTATAGTTTACCTGGAGACTGTTTACGGTTGTGTTCTGTTCGCTGTTTCTGTCGTGTGGACGTAAGAGTTCATTTAAATAGTAGATGTTACAGTGCGTACGGTAAAACGTAACCCCAGGAAGCCATTTCAAAATGTTTCTCTGTTATTAGAGGTGTATTTGATCCAGTAATATGACGCATTTGCCCTAGTAAATGTAGCTTTCTTTTTGTTTATACATTTCAAATAACCAAGAATAAAAGTATGTGATACGAGAAGAGTGCTTTCTTAGTTCCTCTTTTACCGTATTTGGGTCGATAGCTGATGAATCTAGAACTCTGAAAACAATGCTTGTTTGCATATTGGTAGATTCTCAATTGTTACCGTTTCATCTTTTAAATCATATGCATAAGATGTTTTATGTTCACGTTCGCAAAAAAAGAAAACGTACCCAATGTTTCTTTGCTAGGCAATAAATGTGTGCAATGAGAATATAAATGAGCAAGGCATACTGTCATGACTTGTGGATATCGATAAAGTGAAATATTCTTGAAATGTAGAAGGAACAAAACGACGTACAGGTATATTTTCCATGAAAATTGAGTTGTTGTTTCATTAGACAGTCAGTTCGTCAGTGTCACTGCAAGTTACATATTTTCTCACTTTGAAATCTTCATTCAGTGTGTAGCCAATAAGAGCAAAACACGTGAATTCATTTTTGAAAGCATGCTTGAGCGATATGCAATTCAATGAAGCATCAAAAGGACTATTCACAGAGATGAGTAGAATCTATGAGACTGACAACTTACCATCAGACTTTCTAACAGTTCATGTCTCCAATATACAGAAAACTGGAAAATAAAATTGAGAATATGTTAGATGATGATTAGTTTTGCTTCAGCAAAGGTAAAAGACCAGAGAGGCAGTTCTTACGTTGCGATTGATAATGGAAACAAGACTCAAGCAAAATCAAGAAGCGTTCATGGGATTTGTCGACGTGGAAAACGCGTTCCACATGAAAAATTTTCTGAGATGTTCGAAATTTTCATGAAAGTAGGGGTAAGCTATGGAGAGAAGCGGGTAATATACAATACATACAAAGACTGAGAAGAAACAAGAGGACTCGAAGACGAAGAACGAAATGCTAGGATTAAAAAAGGGCGTAAGACATGGATGTAGTCTTTCGCGGCTACTGTTACGAGTATGTATCGAAGAAGCAATGACGGTGATAAAAGAAAGGTTCACGAATGTGATGAAAATTTAGTGTGAAAGGGTATTAATGATAAAACTCGCTGACGTCAGTGCTATCGTCAGGGAAAGTGAAGAAGAATACAGAATCTGTTGAATGGGATGAACAGTCTAATGTGTGAAGAATGTGGATTGAGAGTAAATCGAAGAAAGACGAAAGTAATGAGAATTAGCAGACATGAGAGCAGATAGATACTTAACATCAAAACTGGTGATCACGAAGTAGGCGAAGTTAAGAAATTCTGCTACGCAGGTGGTTTCAGAGGGAGCATTGGGCAACGATTGTCTGGAACAGGGGAAAGGAATACAGTAGAAGACGAATGGGTAGCTTGAAGAGATCAAGTAGCGAAGGCAGCAAAGAATCAAATAGGCAAAAAGACAAGGCCGAGTAGAAATCCTTGGATAGCACAGGGGATATTGAATTTAGCTGATGAAAGGAGAAATTTAAAAATTCAACAAATGAATCAGACGAAAGGGAATACAAATATCTAAAAATGAGATTGACACGAAGTGCAAAATAGCTAAGCAGGAATGGGTAGAGGCCCAATGTAAGGATTTAGAAGCATGTTTCGCTATGGGAAACATAGAGACCGCCTGTAGGAAAATTAAAGAGGTCTTTGGAGGAAAAAGATGCAGCTGCATTAATATCAAGAGCTCAGGTAGAAAACCAGCACTTATTAAAGAATAGAAAGCTGAAAGGTGGAAGGAGCATATAGAAGGTCTGTACAAGGGAGATGAACTTAAAGGCAATATTATAGACATGTAAGAGGACGTAGATGAAGAGGAGATGTAATACTGCGAGAAGAATTTGGTAGAGCATTGAAAGATCTAAATGGAAGCAAGGCCAAGGGAGTAGACGATATTCCGTCAGGACTACTGATAGCCTATGGAGAGCCAGCCACGATCAAACTCTTCATTCCGGTGAACAAGAGATATGGGACAGGACAAACACCCTCAGTCTTAGAGAAGTATGTAATAATTCCGATGCCAAGGAAATCAGTTGCTAATATGAGGGAAAATTAGAGAACTATCGGTTTAATAAGTGATGGTTGCAAAATACTGGCACGAATTCTTTACAGAAGGAAATAGTAACACGCGAGGCAATACTGACCTTACGACTTACCTTAGTAGGTAGGTTAAGGAAAAGCAAACCTATGTTTATAAAATTTATAGACAATATTGGCTCCAATACTCTCTTTGAAATTCTGAACGTAGCTGCCTTATAACACAGGGAGTGAAAGCTATTTACAGTGTATACAGAAACCAGACGGCAGTTATAAGTATCGAGGGGCATGAAAGGGAAGCAGTGGTTGAAAAGAGTGTGAGACAAGGTTTTAGCATATCTCCAATGACACTCAACTTGCACGTTGAACAAGAACTAAAGGAAACCAAAGAATAATTTAGAATAGGAATTAAAGCTCATGGAGAAGAGATAAAAACTTTTAGGTTTTCTGATGACTTTCTAAATCTGTCAGAGGTAGTAAAGGACTTGGAAGAGCGGCTGAATGGAATGCATAGTGTCTTGAAACTAGGATATAAGGCGAATGAAATTAGGTTTGGAAACGAGGCACTTAAAATAATAAATGAGGTTTACTATTTGAGCAGCAAAATAACTGATGGTGACCGAAGTAGACAGGATATAAAATGTAGACTGGCAATCACACGAAAAACTTTGTTAATGCCGAATATTGACTAAAGTGTTAGGAAGATCTTTCCGAAGGTATTTGTCTGGAGTCTGACCATATATGGAAGTGAACATGGACCACAAACGTTTTAGTCAAGAAATGAGTAGAAGCTTTTAAAATGTCTTGCTGTAGAAGACTGCTGAAGAGGATGGGTAGATCGCGTAAGTAATGAGGAGGTACTGAACAGAAGTGGGAAAATAGAAATTTATGGCCCAACTTGACTGAAAATAGAGATCGATTGTTAGGACACATTCGGGGTCTATCAATGAATCACCCATTTAGTATTGGGATAGAAGTGTGGTGGTAAAAGTTGTAGAGGGATACCAAGAGATGAATGTACCAAGTAGATTAAGAAGGATGTAGGTTGCTGTAGTTATTCGGAGATGAAGACGCTTGCACGGATAGAGCTGCAGCAAACCAGTCTTCAGACTGAAGACCGCAACAGCAGCAGCTGCAGCAGCAACAACAACAACAACAAGGCAGCAAAATAACCCATTTTGAATGAAGCAAGGAGGATATTTAAAAAAATCATACTATTGGCAAAAAAGGCATTCCATGCCAAGAGAAGCCTACCAGTATCAAACATGGTCCTTAATGTGAGGATGAAATATTTGAGAAGGTACGTTTGGGTCAAAACATTGTACAGTAGTGAAACACTGACTATGGGGAAACTGGAAAAGAAGAGAATCGAAACAGTTGAGATGTGGTGTTACAGAAGAATGTTGCAAATTAGATGTCTCATAAGGTAAGGCATGAGGAAGTTCTCCATAAAATAGGCAAGGAAAGAGGTATGTGGAAAAACTGATAAGGGACAGTGTAAAAACATTGCTTCCCCCGAATGTCGATAATTTTTTTTTTCTTTTGTGCATTACTTTGTCATAGTACGTATGTATCATTTATTTCAACTATTCTTTATTTGTTAATACGTCACATTGTTTCTTCATTCATTTTGCTACTGTTTTATATTTTATATTGTACGAATATGAATGGTCTGGTTCTATATGCGTTGTAAATTTTTGTTTAGGCTCCGGGAAGTATTGTGTCAGAGAGAGAGCGAAAGTCTCTCGATAGAGAGCGTTCGAGTTGTTGTGGTATCGTGGTTGGTTCGCGGATGTAAAATGTTGCAAATTTAGGCGTGAAAGACGGTGATACGCGGAGGAACAATTAATTACAGTCCGTCCGCTGTGTTAATAGGAGACTGTGCATTATTAAGTGAACAGTAAAACCTGAAAAGTATATCGAGTGTTTACGGTGACGATTTTACAAACTGTGTGAACTTGTGACAATAAGCCATGAACCAGACACCATCGTCTTGTGGTGACACTAACTGTTGGAATTGCGTTTAAGTGGACCAAACCAAAATGTTAAGTAAAAGAACAGTGCTGTGATTTGATCAAGAAACATTTATTATATCGTTCAAATTGTCTTAAAGACGACGACGTAATTGAACTGATGTTTAATGGATTGTTATAGTGAAAAAACACGTGACTGTTTTCCTGTGGCAGCATGGTGAAAGAACTGTACGAAGTATTGGCATTAACCGGATATATATCTTAAATGCTAAAGACGTTGCATAATTCCGACCTACCCGCAGCGCGTGATTAATAAACTTTTAATAATAAAACGTCTCGCGCGTAACGACAACGCACACACTGGAACCATTATCATCGCGCCAGCGCTGCCAACTGATTCGACTACAACGGAGACGTGGACCACCGCTGTAACTGGAATATTAATGAAACAGGACGATCCACCATTATCTTCACGCTACGGAACAAGATTCACTAAACACATCGTCTGAGCGAACCACCGCTGACGTCATCGCACTGCCTGCAGCAACAGTTAAGACATTAAAAGAAAATTATTACGCTCTCTCTCATTTCAAAATTAAAGACAATTGCAGTTAAATTAACTATTTTAAATTACTGTCACAATATCTCAGTTTTGTTTAGTTCAAATTAATATTCTTTCCATTATTTCGTCTTATTGACAGCGTCGAAAACCCGCCAAATTAAAGTTCAATAAATAATTTTCTTTCAAAATTTTTCTCAGGCATTTTGCTGCTCACTATAATTTTATTTTAATGTTTGTTTGTAACTTCTTTTGGAGGGAGTACATATTTTATTTTTGTGTAGTAAAAGTTAGCCGCCATAAAATTACGTATATTACCAGCTGATGCTGTCCGCCATTACTGCATGAAAATGCATCTATTTTCTCATTGGCTGCCAGCTTCAAAACAAAATTACGTATTTCGTGGGCATTTAGCAGATGCGCGATGTCTATGTAGGTCCCTACAATAACTTGTTTTTACTTGTGCATGTTTACTGGAATTATATTGACTTTAATTGTTAATTTGGTCCCCGTTAAAGTGATTTATCGCATCTATATAATAATTTTACTGAATTACCTGATTTTTCTATTTTTCTTTTTCGTTCATGACTAACAGGGGTAATCAGATTCATTGTATAGGTCATGTTTTATTTTTTAAAAAGAGACAACCAGTTTATTTACAATAGGATGATAGGACGTCTTTAAGACATCAGGGAAAAATTTCCATGGTACTAGAGGGCGCTTCAGAAGGTAAAAGCTAAAGAGGAAGACAGATATTGGAATACGTTCAACAAATAATTGAGGTTGCAGGTTATAACTGCTATTCTGAGGTGAAAACGTTGGTACAGGAGAGGAATTTGTGGCGGGCCGCATCAAATCAGTCAGAAGTCTGATGACTCACAAAGAAAAAGTCACCAGTAGGGTTTCCCGATGTTATTAGTGAGTAATTACGGCCTTGTCGCAGCGATAACACCGGTTCCCATCAAATCACTGAAGTTAAGCGCTGTCGGGCTGGGTTAACACTTTTATGGGTGACCATCCAGTCTCCTGGGCGCTGTTGGCAAGCGGGATACCGTAAGGGCCTGAGCCCTTCTGAGGGAAACTGAGGAGCTACTTGATTGAGTAGTAGCGGCTTCGGTCTCGTAAACTGACATGCGGCGGCACAGCATGTGTCGAACACTTGCCCCTCCATACCCGCATCCAGTGACGGCTGTGGGCTAAGGATGACACGGCAGTCAATCGGTGACGTTGAGCCTTCATGGCCTGTGCAGGCAGAGTTTAGTTTCTTACTGAGCAATTAAATTAATACCTACTATAGTAGCATGTGCAAAAGACCGCACTGAGAATAAAGGACTAGTCTCAATATCCTAGAACCCCGTAAAATGAATATTTTGCTCTAAGTATGTAGCTCCTTTTCTTTAGCAGTGATAACCTAACCTCTACATCATGGACTTGCTCATTACGCAGGTGTTTCCCATATACTTTAATAAAGGTTTAATTGACAGCATACAGTTTCACACTTGATTTTTACATTAAATTACTGTATCTGTTTAAATGTAGCCTATTTGTTTCATTTCTCAAAATATTTCTTACCAGGACCTATCTGTCTCAGTTTTTAAGGAATTGCTCACATGTTGTAAACGAAGTTCGAACTGTTACAATGTTTAGTAATGAAGCAAAGACCGATACAAAACTGCGCCTCAGTGTGCATGTGAAGTACGCCGGAAAATGGGTTTTTCTTGGTAAGTTAAGCAGAAACACGCATGTGTTACTGTTTCGGACATTGTGCATAAAGTTATTTATTAAGTGAAATGAAGCTATCAAAAATTCAAAAAGATTACAGTCCTTGAGTCACATTACAATTGAACGATTGTAAGTGCTTACGATTGAGATGTTTTTGGAATGTTCCATTTAAAGAAAGGAATAGATAAATAAAGAAATGCAGTCAAATGGCTTCCCGTGTAACACAAAACTCACATGACTGGATTTCTCGGTGTAAATCCTATAATGCTAAGAAGTCCAGATGAATCTACATGTTATGGTTTTTCCTTGGTCTGTAAGATACGTATTAATAGAGATTTACGAATACAGGATGTTCAGGTATGTCCACCAGCATTCTTGGTATTGCATGGCATCACCAACAAACTTCTTTACTTTAAGAAAGGCATTCGCAACTACAAGGAAAGTAGATGTGGAGACTGAGGAAAACATAACTCCAGACTTACAGAAGAAACCGTATCCAAAGTGCATCATATTATACAGTCACTGAGGGACCGGAAATCATATTGCAGCATTCACGATAGAAAATAGTTGTATTAACCAGAATAAGTTAGTATTCGGTAGTTAATGTCTGTTATATTCATAGAAAAATATTTCGGACACTGTGTCATACGAACAAAATGACGAACTACAACATAAGTTTTGGGTTCTTCAGAACTGACACCAGTTCAATGTGAGACAAATTTGTTCTAACCTTGGTTGACAGATAAACAACGAGAAAGATGCAACTCAGATACAAGCTTTGCAAAAGTAGACACAACATCTAACGACTTAAAATGAACTGCATAAGAGGAAAGCAGACAAGCCTTACGAGACTAAACGTTCCCAGCGTCTGAAGTCCAGAAAATCCATGATTAGGAAAGCAATCTCTATGGATAACCATAAAAATCTTCCACTTCGTAATATTTCAACCAATGAAGCGTATTATCGCAGGCAGCTATCATTATATTCGTTCACTACTCATTTGCTTTCTTCTGGGAAATATGTATTTTATACATACGACGAATCACTTTGCGGCGGAGGACCTGATGAAGTGTTTTCAATGTCGTTGCATTTCTGTTCGGAAATTGTGCCTGGTTCTATGTATTCTATGATTCCAGTTCTGGGCAGAATAAAAACATCCTGAAGTTATGCTTTGGGGTAGTTAAGATGATGGACATCGGGTTCAACCTATTGAAGCCATGGCAATTGCCCTTATTGTTTCTATTTACCTCATGGCATCGCGAGACGCTGAAAATTACCCTTTTCCTTTCAATAAGTCAGTAAAGTTTTCCAAATATTGCTTGTGCCTTAGTTCTTCCAGTTCATTAAGAATTATGCTAGGTGATTTTCGGCGCGTCACAATGCCAGTAAATAAATAAAAAAAACATTAGAACTCTAAACGCAAAGCAAATCTATGAGAGCGTAGAATATTTTGAAGTTTGTGTATAGCTATTATCACTAAACTTCCGCAAATATGAGTTACAAATTTACTGCAAACACATTCTGTGTCACTGGAGTGGATAGTGCTGTCAAACGAAGGAATCTGCAAAATAAATAAATAAATAAAATAAAAAATAAAAGGTTTCACCAGACACTCGAAGATACTGCCTTGTAAGACTTAAAAATTTTAATATCTATAAAAATAAAAAAACGTAGGCCATATAACCCATCTAACATACATTTGTAGTTCAATATGAAAAAAACTATATTGTATATTGCAGAATTACTTGAAAATGGCAGACTGCCGATACGACACTCGTATATAAATAGCGAGCTATGAAATCATTGTGCAGCAGAAAACGGGAAAATATAATAGGACACTCAGTGATATAATGCCTCCTGTTGGCCTACCTGAAAAGAAGCTTTTAGCAAGAAGTGCAGTGTTCATCCATAACAAACTTTGCCCACGTATCCAGTGACGGAAAGAACTTAATAGATGCCGTGATAAAAATTAACGACAAACAAAAAACTGAAAACATATAGATTTTGACAACACCTATTTCACAGAATAAATTCCGATTAGCTAGTAATATGGTTGTGTGTGTGTGGTTGTTTTTTTGGTGGAGGTAACACAAGGGACGTTGAACATAGTGTAATAGAAATCACTATATGAAGGAAAAAGAGTCTCGAGTAACTTGTAAATTGACAGCATGTCATTGAGACAATATTTTATGACAGCAAAACCGTAACATAGGAATGAGAAAACGCCTTGTTCATTTAAAAGGGGGAAGGAAGATTAGGGTTTACTGTCCCGTCGACATTAAGATGTTGAGAGACGGAGCACAAGCTTGGAATGATGATGGGAAAGGAAATCAGCCGTGCGCTTCCGAAGGAACAATCCTCGCATTTTCTTAGAGCAGTTGTCCGTAAACAGCGGCTTTTTGGCCCCTTGAGTACGACTCTTCCACAAAACACTACGTGTGGTCTCTCACGTACAGTGCCACTGAAACTTCGTGGTCCATGCCCAGAAATCGGTTTTCGGCCGGGGGAGTCTATTTTGAAGTAAGGTCAGAAGCCTGAGCCTTACCAAGGGTAAACTGAGAAGATATCTTATTGATGACAGCCTCTAATCGCTCATAAAATTAAAAACTATATAAAAACGTGACTTCCCTAACTTTCCAAGAAAATACAAGTCCATTGTTCACATTAGTGTCCGTCAGTCATTGCCATTATTTAATTTTATGAATATCTTACAATTTAATTTTATCAATAAATAATAACGATGTTAAGTGTTGTATCATGTTTTGTTCAACCTATCTACAGAACTCTACCCTGCCCTCCAATGAGGTCGTAGTGGTTTTGGGTCAGTGGAATGCACGCTACAAGGCGTGTAGTTCAGAGCGTTCTTGAAGTAACCGATTTGTAACAGTTCGTTGTGCCACTGTGGTGGCAACTGCTGTTCCAAATGCTGCTGCAGACGCAATACGATGCGCCAGAGTCATGCAGCGAAGATGATGATCGTACCTCTCGGTAGTGCCACGTGGCCGTTCGGAGCACTTTCTTCTCGCGACCGTACATTCTTGTGGAAACCGCTGCCAGCGGTCATGTTCAGTGGGTACATTCTTGCCCTGTCTTTCTGCAGTCTATCAGTAATAACACCCAGCATCTCGTAGCCCTGTTGCATGACCTCTTTCAAACTCAATGAGCTGTTGATAATACGTCTTCGTCGCCGTACAGGCATTCTTACCTAACGTCAACGAATCACCTTCAGTCTTATAGGTAACTGACGCTCTAGATCGCTACAGCGTGTATTTAAAGCAAACCCATCCTCATTGTGGCGCTAAGATCTCCACTCTTATATTACTGGTGGAAAATCTGAATAGAATTTGCCCCACCCCCTTCTTGCAGCGGTGTACCATAGGTCTCTAGAAGAGCGTAGCGTTCAAAAAGATTGGAAAAGGGCACAGGTCACACCCGTTTTCAAGGAGGGACGTCGAACAGATGTGCACACCTACAGACCTATATCTCTAACGTCGATCAGTTGTAAAATTTTGGGGCACGTATTGTGTTCGAGTATAATGACTTTTCTGGAGACTAGAAATGTACTCTTGCAGCAATCAGCATGGGTTTCGAAAAAGACGATCGTGTGAATCGCAGCTAGCTCTGTTCGTCCACGAGACTCAGAGGGCCATAGGCACGGGTTCACAGGTAGATGCCGTGTTTCTTGACTTCCGAAAGGCGTTCGATGTGGTTCCCCACAGTCGTTTAATGAACAAAGTAAGAGCATATTGACTATCAGACTAATTGTGTAATTGGATTGAAGAGTTCCGAGAAAACAGAACGCAGCATGCCATTCTCAATGGAGAGAAGTGTTCCGCAGTAAGAGTGATTTCAGGTGTGCTGCAGGGGAGTGTCGTAGGACCGTTGCTGTTCACAATATACATAAATGACCTTGTGGATGACATCGGAAGTTCACTGAGGCTTTTTGCGGATGGTGCTGTAGTATATCGAGAGATTGTAACAATGTAAAATTGTACTGAAATGCAGGAGATTCTGCAGTGAATGGCAATTGAATCTCAATGTAGACAAGTGTAATGTGCTGTGAATATATAGAAAGAAAGATTCTTTATCATTTAGCTACAATATAGGAGGTCAGAAACTGGAAGCAGTTAATTCCATAAATTATCTGGAAGTAGGCATTAGGAGTAATTTAAAATTGAATGACCATATAAAATTAATCGTCGGTAAAGCAGATGCCAGACTGAGATCCACTGGAAGAATCCTAAGGAAGTACAATCCGAAAACAAAGGAAGTAGGTTACAGTAAACTTGTTCGCCCACTGCTGGAATACTGCTCACCAGTGTGGGATCCGTACCAGATAGGGTTGATAGAAGAGATAGAGAAGATCCAACGGAGAGCAGCGCACTTCGTTAGAGGATCATTTAGTAATCGCGAAAGCGTTACGGAGATAAACTCCAGTGGAAGACTCTGCATGAGAGACGCTCAGTAGCTCGGTATGGGCTTTTGTTGAAGTTTCGAAAAGATACCTTCACCGAGGTATCAAGCAGTATATTGCTCCGTCCTACGTATATCTCGCGAAGAGACAATGAGGATAAAATCAGAGAGATTAGAGCCCATAAAGGGGCATACCGACAATCTTTCTTTCCACGAACAATACGAGACTGGAATAGAAGGGAGAACCGATAGAGGTACTCAAGGTATCCTCCGCCACACACCGTCAGGTGGCTTGCGGAGTATGAATGTAGATGTAGATGTAGATCTTTCAGATGTATTAACAGGCTTACCAACATTTCGTTTATGTCGTAAACTCCTTCTCGGCGTTGCAATTTCTTTTTCCGTCACTGTAGTTTAAAAATTTCGGCTCGGAAAATAAATTTCATTCGTAGCAGTGATGATATTTGGCTCCGTCGACTAATGAGTTCGCCGACGACCGGCCTAGAGCCATTTAGAGAAACTAGGAAAACCTAAATCGGGATGGTGCGACGCGTATTTGAATCGTTGTGTATTTATAGTCGGCATTATTTGAGTACTAATTCGTAGCCGCTATTGTGTACGCACTCATTATTCGCCTGCTAAAAGCCGTGTCAGTACATTGCAGGTGTTTGCACCGGGAAACGTTCAGTAATCGGCAGAGCTGGGAGACTTACTAAAGCCGGCCGTGTCTCGGTAGAGAAGCAGCGACGCGGCGTAGGGGAGCAGCAGTCGGCGACAACTCAGCGCCGCTCACTTGGAACGGCGGCTTTTACGAGCCCTCGTTATGGCCAATCAGAAACGTCCTGCTATCTGCAGGCGTATCACGATGACTTAGCACAGTACGCAAAAAGTGTTAACTAAATAGGATTCGTGCTGACTCATCTCTCATAGAAATACGTCAGCGATCGCAACTGAGGCGACGTTCTCACAAAAGCAACCACAGCTAGAAAAAAAGGAAGAGAATATGTAAGATGTACATGACCGAATTTCTGCATCTACATCTACGAGCGCGTGCTTAAAAATAGGGCCTCCGAATGTTTTCAGTGAAAAAGCTTAAAGCTTTTTAAATAAAATAAACGTTATTAACATTTTGCATCTTTATTCTTCATGCCTACATATTTACACTTCGTGATAAAAATCATCTCGAAACCCCCAAAAACATACATTTTTTGTATTACGTGCATTATGCTGCCACCTACTGCCATGTACTTCAAGTCAGCGACCTCAGTAGTTTTTAGACATCGTGAGAGAGCAGGATGGGGTGCTCCTCGGAACTCACGGACTTCGAACGTGGTCAGGTCATTGGGTGTCACTGGTGTCACACATCTGTACGCTAGATTTCCACACTCCTAAACATCCCTAGGGCGACCGTTTCCGATGTGATAGTGAACTGTAAACGTGAAGGGACGTACAGCACAAAAGCGTACAGGCCGACCTCGTCTTTTGACTGACTGGGGCAGCCGACAGATGACGAGGGTCGTAATGTGTAATAGGCAGACATCTGTCCAGACCATCACACAGGAATAACAAACTGTATCAGGATCAACTGCAAGTACTATAACAGTTAGGTGGGACGTTATAAAACTGGGATTTCATGGTCGAGCGGCAGCTCATAAGCCACACATCACGCCACTAAATGCCAAACGACGCCTTGCTTAGTGTAAGGAGCGTAAACATTGGACGATTGAACAGTGGAAAAACGTTGTGTGGAGTGACGAATCACGGTAAACAACGTGGCGATCCGATGGCAGGGTGTGGGCATGGCGAATACCCATTGAACGTCATCTGCCAGCGTGTGTGACGCCAACAATAAAATTCGGAGCCGGTGGTGTTATGGTGTGGTCGTGTTTTTCATGTAGGGGGCTTGCACCCCTTGTTGTTTTAGTGCTACTATCACAGCACAGCCCTACATTGATCTTTTAAGCACCTTCATGCTTCCCACTGTTGAAGAGCAATTCGTGGATGGGGGTTGTGTCTTTCAACACGATCGAGCACCTGTTCATAATGCACGGCATGTGGCGGAGTGATTACACGACAATAATATCCCTGTAATGGACTGGCCTGCACAGACTTCTGACCTGAATCCTATAGAGCACCTTCGTGTCAGGCCTCACCGACCGACATCGATTCCTCTCCTCAGTGCAGCACTCCGTGAGGAATGGGGTGCCATTGCGCAAGGAACCTTCCAGCACCTGATTTGGAGGTATGGCTGCGTGAGTTGTAACTGTCATCAACTTATTGAATTCCAGTATTACCGATGGAGGGCGCCACGAACTTGTAAGTCATTTTCAGCCAGGCGTCCGGATACTTTTGATCACATAGTGTGTTCCTCAACATTGTTATCCTGGCGAGGAACACATTTCTCACAAAGAGAGACCAGATTGTTGATACTGTCACTGAAGAGTGTTTGACTCTATTGATGGAGCCACAGCCTCACCTCTGATTACACCGCTTTATGATTATCAAAGTGAATTCTCGAAGGTGTTCTGTAAGTTTTGGAAACAGAAGAAAATCGGATGGGAGCTAGTCTGGATTGTATGGAGGATGATCGATGACAGTAAACGCAATGCGTCGGTTTGTTGCAGATGTTGCTGCGTTCGAGTGTGTGGTCTCGCATTGTCATGCTGAAGGAGAGGATGCTACATGCGTGGGCGCACTCTTCGTACTCGACACATGATTACAGTACGCTGTTTCTCCCGCACCGACAAGGTTGCGTTCCACACCGCCAAGTTACATGTTCCAGTTCGGAATCCTGTAGTGGTAGGGGCCCGCAAATGTGTAGACACGAAGAATAAAGATGTAGATTGTTGCTAGGATTTCCTTTATTTTAAAACCTTTAATAGTTTTCGCATAAAAAGTTCGGAGGCATTACTCTTGGGCATGCCCGCGTACATCCATACTTTAAAACCACTGTGAACTGCCAGCAGGTACTCCCTGTGTGTCAGTTATTAGGGCTTCTTTCCGTTCGTTCTCTTATGGCGGGCAGGAAGAATGTTTAAACACCTCTTTGTGCGCTGTAATAAGACTGACCTTGTCCTCGTGATCTCTATGGGAGCGATACATAGGAGATTGTAGTATATTCCGAGATTCGTAACTTAAACCTGGTTTTTGAAACTTTGTATGTAACCTTTATCTGTTAGTTTCAAGCACATGCGACGTAAGTTTCTTTAGCATCTTCGTGACACTTCCCCGTGGGCGAAACAAACCTACGATCATTTGTACTGTACTCCGTTTTATGCTTCAGTGCCTGTTGTTAGTCGTATTTAGTGCGTGTCCCACACACTTGAGTGTTTTGTAAGTAGTCTCCTTTGTAGAGTGATTCCATTTCGCTAGTTTATACCACTGAACTGAGGTCTTACAACTGTCTTACCTACGAATGTGTATATGTGATCTTACATTTCATATCACTAGTAATTGTTACAAGCAGGTATTTGTATGAGTTCACAGATCACGACTGTGACTATAGTCATGACATACTATTTTTTTTTTAGTTTTGTGAAGTGCACAGTTTTCATTCATCGACATTTCTGGACATTAAATGTTGTCAATATGCAACTAAATCAAATGGCTCTGAGCACTATAAGACTCAACTGCTGTGGTCATTAGTCCCCTAGAACTTAGAACTACTTAAACCTAACTAACCTAAGGACATCACACACATCCATGCCCGAGGCAGGATTCGAACCTGCGACCGTAGCAGTCGCACGGTTCCGGACTGCGCGCCTAGAACCGCGAGACCACCGCGGCCGGCTGCAACTAAATGTTTGGTGTGGGTGAGGAAAACATAGTCTGACTTAACAGATCATAAATTAAACAAAATTTCTCGGGTTTACAACCGCGTCAAGCAATCAAAAGTTTTTGGCCACGTCTCCTTGGCCATTGTGATGTGGTGTGGCACAATAACCAAAGATTATTTGACCGAAAGCTCGTGAAATTCTAATTGCTTGACGCTGTTGGAAACCCGAAAACTTTTTATTCGATGTTACCACCACGATATTCTGCATTCTTACAGGCCCTAAACTACTCCAGGCAAAGACAGGGACGATTCCTATTGTGAGGCCACAGCCGACTACCTGAACCATCCTTGTGACAGTAGACCAGTAACTATGTATAAGGGGCGTTCAAAAAGAAACGTGCCGGAGGCATAATTACAGAAAGCAGTAGCTGTATATTAGAAGTATTGACCCCGGCTGTTGAGACACTTATCCCACTGTGACACAAGGCGGTGAGTGGCTGTCTCATAAAATTCCTGGGGCAGCTATGTTAACCAGTTCCGCAGGTACAGCGGGACGTCGTCATCTGAGGTGAAACGTTTGCCCCTCAAAGCCTTTTTAAGGGGACCAAAAATGGCGTAATCAGAGGGAGAGAGGTCCATAATGCATGGAGGGTGGTCGAGAACCTCTCATTTGCATTTCTGCAGGAGTGCCGCGACTGTGTTGGCAGTATGGGGCTTTTCACTGTCGTGGGGCAAGGGTGAGATTGCCGGGTCGTTTTGATTTGATCGCATGGCGAAGGATGGCCAAGGTTTGCGAGTAACGCTGGGCATTCAATGTTGTTCCGTGCTGCAGGAAGTGAATCAAAAGGGGGCCATCGTGATCAAAGAAGAACGTCAGTATGACCTTTTCTGCACACGTGTGGACGGCGACGTCCAGTTGTACGTGCGGAACTGGGTAACATCACAGCCCCGGGTATTTTATGAGACAGTCCGTCACCACCTTGTGTCACAGTGGGACAAGTGTCCCAACAGCCGGGATAAATACTTCTAAGATACAGGTACTGGTTTCTGTAATTATACCTCCGGCTCGTTTCTTTTTCAACGCTCCTTATAATTGCCGGTGTATGTGAATTAGTTTATTTTTGTGGTTCTCAAACTGTAATACCACGGCATCTCGAATATCCTTGTATAAGAGATCCGCGGCTGAATAGAACATCTATTATTACTACTAGATTACGGGCTAAATTCTGTTTTTATTTAATTTCATCGATTTAGATCTGGGTGTCATACTAAAGAACACAAAAAAACTCGAAGAAGCAGTAAGGTGCAGCAGTTTGTAGGGATAGGAAGTTAAACGACCACAAAGGCTGAGTGGTAGATAAATCAGATTGCCAGACTTCAGTTTATTGGTAGAACACAACGAAAATCATTCAGCTCACAAAATAAATTGCTCATAAAATAGTGATTTACTACCGTTAACATCTAACAATCTGCTGCCGGTGTCCTCCCGAAAGGACCTAAAATGTCTAAACTTTGTCGAAACCAAGCGTCTCAAACAGTTTAATGGCTTCCCATCTCTACAGCAGATACATTGATTTGGCTTGTTGTGTACAATGTACACAATTCACTGCGTACTATTCTACATCCTACTTTCGTGTTTACCACAAATATTCTTCGGCTACACGTCATTCTGTTGTTCTACGTTCTCCATCAATACATGATCTTGCACATATTTTGATATCTCAGTGCCCAACGTAGCTGGTACCACCACATTAGGACCGAGTTCTGTCTGTTTACGTAACTCTCCATCTTACACAATGAATTGTGGTTACGTTGCAAAATAGCTTGCAATCTGCATCAGCTGATTGTTCCTTCTGCCATTTTGTATCGCACAAACTTTCTGACTCAGGATACTAGCATTTTCACGTGATTTGCTGGGTCGATGAATCACCTGAAAATCAAATTCATTCTTTGAGTTTTAGTGCCCTGCGTGTTTACTGTGTTGACGAATATTTTAAATCTAATAGGCATCTTAAGCTGTACGACGCTTTCTGTCCTTGAATTTTCTCCCACTCAGCTCACATCGAAAATGAGTAGTGCTCTTTTGAGACTCAGTATACCTTTCTCCATTGTAGATTACTTCTTTTCCATTCTCTTCAATTGCTGTGAGCCATAGGCGAACATACTCGTATGTTAGGCCCTGACGACCTCCTGACTTGAAACGTAGGTGAGCGCATGATCGCTTACATTACATGGCAGCACAAATATCTTCCAAAATGTAGGAAAACTGATACTTGTCCAGTTGTTAATTTTTCCTCCAACTCACTGAAGGCATATTTACGCTCTACTAACCTGTGAAAATTCTCTCGTTCTTCAATACAGCAGCCATGCTGTTTCTGCAGATTTCGGTGCAATCTTCTGGTAATATTTCCCCAGGCTCAAGAAAGACTACAAATCTTTTTACGTGCACAGTACTGGAAAATGCTATACAGTTTTTATTTTTCTAGGGTTCCACTCCAAAGCTTTTGTGATTAGTTATGTACCCCAAATAATGTACTTCTTCCAGCACGAATTGACACTTTTCCAAGCTGACTGTTAAATGTACAGTTTTCAGCCGTTTAACATTTCCCTTGTCTGCAGTACATGCTATTTCGTATTACGTCACCTACATACATAAAGTGCGTTGATTTCAATTCTTACAATACTCTATCTAAGAGGCGCTGAAACATTTCCGATGAGGTTTTCAGCCGAAACAACATACGCTAATACTGATAATGTACTCAAAGGGTTGTATAAGCTGTCTTTGACCAATATTCTACTGCTATCTCTAACTAGTAACAGCCACTCCGCTGATTCGTGGTAAAAATATCTTCATTGGACCAGACGAACCGAAGTTTCTGCTATAATCAGAATTGGATAAGCACCTGGTAGTGTACCGTTGTTAACGTATCGATAGTCACAACAAAAGCGTTACTCCCTCGTATCATCTGCAGTTTTGTTTGGAATGATTATCACTGGTGTTTCGTAGGGCCTAGAATGTTTCGCAGTAATAGCATCTCATGTCAACTGGGTTCTAAATTCATTCGTCCTTGGTTGCAGATCATGTGGTATACATTACCGTTAACAGTACACAGGCAGTTCATTCCCAGTTGGTTTTTGCACTGTGTCTGGGGTCGCTAGAAAAGACCTGTGATGGCTGAACGGAGCTTCGTTGTTTGACGATCATTGCTCCATCACTACCTTCTCTACTCGTTCCAAGTGTGGTGTTTTCTCCGGTAACGTAGCTACGCTGGCAGGCCGCTTAGGTTTACCGTCCGAATTTGCCCTATCTAAATCGTCTCTTACTTGGGGACTATCAATCCGTTGGATAATTCCACGTCAGTGGTCTCAAATTTATCTTTACCAACAGTATCTTCTCAACCCGTAACTCATGTATTTATATCACACTCCTGCAAGAAAATCTATGTGGTTCATTTAATTTCTCATTTTCCTTTGGTAGCTGCACTACGTACAATACAGCGTCTCTACTATACTATAACATATTGTTATCAGACTGAGTCAAGACATGGTCCACTGGGAAAGTAATGAGGGGGGAGGGCTTACCAAACTTGACAGAGAGAAGCAACAAATATTGTGCAAAGGAAATGCTAGGACTGTCATAATAAAACATCATAAAAAAGATTGTGTGAAGTGCCTCAGACCAACACGGCAAACGGGTTAATGTTACCCATAGCCATCTGTGTGGAGTTACCTTTAATACTGTGTGAAAAGGTATTAACTTTTTTTGTGCACAAATAGTCGAGTGCTCTGTGAGCCTGTGTATCACCAAATGATAATCTGAAGGTTTTTTGTGTGGCTTATGCGGTTTTCTTATTTATTTATTATGTCACTCTGCGTTTCATCCAACTGTTCAGTTTCTGATGTCACTCAATCGCTCATAGTTTTTTCCTAACCACGACATGGTTTGTGTGTTATGTATCCACCCATTCACTAATGTATCACGTCTGTTTTGTTCGTTTATCTTGTGTTATGCATTTTATCACTTCTCAGCTGTCATCACAAAGAGACGTTTCGATCATAACTGTGTCTTTTAAATATTTTTATTTCCCGTCATGTTGTGGTGTGATTTAGGTAGCGTACATAGTTGCAGTCCCTTTTTGGGAATCCTCATTCACTTGTCCTTATTACTGAGAATAAATTAACGCTGCACTACAGTTAGTCAATGTGTTCCCTCCTCGCCAACTTAGAAAGCCAGGAGAATTATATCAGTTTGTATAAATATATTTTCCTACATCTTCGACACCGCCACTATATGTATGTCTTATGCTTATCTGCCTGTTACTGTTATTTCTGTGTGTGCGTGTGTGTGTTCTGACAAACAAACTGACACATCCACTTGCTGAAATTTTGTAAGAAACTCTAACTGCTGACTGTATTTACAGATGTGTATGCTCCCCAACATTGGATACTAATGTTGTATATTTATCTATACATTATCATTACATTTGGGTGTACTTTCGCCAACAAATTTACACAACCAGTTATTGAACTTTTTGATTATTGTTGTCGTATGGTACATTGAATGTACAGTCGAAGTATGATTGTCACCAATGCTAGTTAAATGTTTGTTTATATTAGTACATTTACATGAAACGCCACGTCTTGTTAGAATGTTATATAATTAGAGGGATGGATCTCTAAGTACTCGGTGACCTTTAAAGAAGAATTATGCTAATGTGATAGTACACTTGTAGGAAGGGGGTTCCAATTACTCTCTCCTAGCTTTTTGCAAGTTTTGTAAGATTTATATGAGCTATTTCACCTAGTTTCATCCTTCAGGCAGATCTTGGCACTTGTATGCCTATGTTCAAGGCTGATGCCACATTACAGTATACAACTAAAGAACACATTTAAGTGATTATTTAACAAATCTTATATGATGAATTTGTTGTAAATTGGTTCATATGATGAGTTAGGAACCCATCCACAGTGCAAAATAGGAACTGTTGTGTTTACATGTTTGAGGTTACCATACTATTAGAAAGACAACCTCTGCAATTTTGTTGCCCAACGTTAGAGTTGGACGAAAGGAGTCAACAGTAATCATTTCATAAATGTTAAGTAGAACTTTTTCCTTAATGTATTGGTAGCATCTACTTCTCTTGTTCGTCTTTTCGCTGCCATATCATACGTAGCCTTGGCCTAGAAGAGTATGTCTTTGTTTATTTATTTATTTTTCCCTATGCAATCTGTATTCCTTCCCATATTTCCCTGTGTGTGTGTGTGTGTGTGTGTGTGTGTGTGTGTGTGTGTGAAAATTGGAGGATACAAGTAATTTGAAATCCACAGGGACCTTTGTAGAGTCGTAGTTTCGCAGTGCCAACCTAAAAGTAGTAAAACAAATCACTTCCCATAAGACCTCAAGCATTGTCTTCGTTTTGTTCCACTTTGGCGGAAAACGCGATTTCAGTTTGTGCCTCCACACGAATACTGCCAATACTTCATCTGACATCAAAGAGTGTTGTTTCAGACATTCGGTGACTTATGGACACAGCCTATATTTATTTCCAACACTGCAGTCTACTGATATTTCTCTTGTTCCAAGGTAATCAAAATTTTATGTTACTCCAGAATTTGGGTCTTTATCTTCTGACAGAAATTATGTCACTTATTGTTGTATAAACGTTCATCTTTAAACTTAGATGATGTTACAGAAGTTAAACTGCAAATATGATTACTGAATCTAAAGCTTTAGTTTGTAGTGCATGTTAATGACATATCAGAGGCCGTTTATTAAAACAAATTTCTTCTCACTGGCAAACAAATAAAAAATAGACTTTATCACGCACACCACTTGCTTGGAGAACATTGAAACAGAAGAGAAAACCATGTAAAACAAAGTCCACACTGTTGTAAATGTAAGAGTGTTTATTAATAGTAATTATCCATATTGGTCATAAGTGAAATGTCACCACTACCGAAGTATGTTATGTACAACTCATCACAGCACATATGAAACCTCGAGGATTAGAATGTATTTCACCCGCTTTGATTGGCACGGTCAGTGAGCCAGAGGTTGGAACCGGAGCCATAATCCGCCCTTAGCGGTCCTCAGGAACCCTCTGGGATCCAGTTGGAGAGGCACTGGAGTTCGTGGGGTGGTGGTGATCTTGAAGTTCAGTACTAGGGTGGCGAGGCCCATCTTCACCTGCGACTGCGCGAAACGTTGTCCTGCAACACACCGAGAACACACTTCAACCCAACTGACATTCAAATGCACAGAAAACAGCAGACTTCCAATAATGTGTGCTCTAGACGTACACATCCAGAAACTTCTTCGTCAACTCCATGTTAATGACAGCAGTCGACCTCTTACGTTGATGAAAGCTTTCTTCGCTTGTGCAAAAGGGGCAATCAAATAAGTTTCCATTCGAAGACCACACTAACCTGTTGTCAACATACCACTGTTTGTTTACCAGATTCGGAATAGCGCTGAGTTCCATATACACTGCATCAACGCAGTCCAATGGAAACTTTTTGTTGGCCATTATGCTTCTGCTATCTTCCCTGGCTTCGGACATCCAGTGTTACCTTACTTTCACTCCTTCCACTATTGTGCAGTTCATAGTTTTGATGACAAGCAAGTCGTTATTCATCTTTATACTAGTCCTCAACGTGTTCGCCTTCGCTCTGTGTATCCTTAAGGCATATTGTACACTAAGTACGTCGTCCATTCCTTTAGTCTTGCCTTCTAGGTCCCCCTTAGACCCGGGCAGTAGGGCTACATCGTATGCGAATCTAATTACGTGAACCTTTATCCCCCTTCGGAAACCGTGACTTCGGCATAGAACTTGAACAACAGGAGTGATAAGGTGTGACCGCTTTCGTTACTTAACTTGTGTTTTGTGTATGCTGTGAGTTATTCGTCCTTTCTTGATTCTAGCTCAACTCTTTTAAGAATTTTTACTACTGTGTTATTCATAACAATTTCTCGGGCTTCAGAAAACGATTGTCCGAAAATAGTTTTGTGAATAAGTTAAAAAGCTCCTGCTCGTTCAAAATTTGTTATGATTAGCCAATGGTTCCGTTGCGTGAGGAGGGAGTCAGAAACTCTCTCGCACCCCTTGTTAGGATTCCGAATCTGATAAATGTAAGGGCTCACAAGGAAACACAAGCGAGAAAGTGCGCGTTCTACAGAAATAAATATTATGAGCAAATTTGGAAGCCAGTAGCAAGGATTTGAAAGGAACATTCTTCTGTAGCGTGGCTGCCAAGAAGAATGCCGGGTCTCATGCTCTACCATTTATGAAGGCTACAACTGACTTAAATTTTATCTTTCAAAGAAAGATTCATCGCCGCGCGGGATTAGCCGAGCGGTCTAGGGCGCTGAAATCATAACCGGTGCTTCAGCACACCATGACGGCAGGAGTAACACAGCTGTGCGTCTCTGGAAGAATGGGACCTCTCCCGATGTCGCTGCTACACTCGTCGACTATGGCCATCTGGGGTAGTGGAGGTTCCCGAATGTCGCTGAACACAATATAAAGCCGTTCATCAACTGTTCATGCTTCCCAGTCACGTGAGTACACCAGAAGTAGCCGTTTGTGTTGCGGTGTCAGTGGCAGCCTACGTATCGAACGATGATTTCCTAGTCTGGCTGCTGATAGTGTCTGACCAGTGGCACAGGATGTCACAGATTGCTTCAGGGAGGGCACTACAGGTTTTCCACGGGCAGGCGCAAATGTGAGGCGGTTACAATGTGCTTGGTGCACAACACGGCATCCCTCCCCTGTGGTGAACATACGTGGTCGACTGGACACTTTATCACGAGTGTGCCTGCCCCCAAGTTACCAGGCAGTTCAACACCGGGCCACTGTCACACCCAAATGCCCCATAAATTTCTATGTAGCTCGATTCGACCAGCCGACCAAATGACGGCCCTCAATGTAGCCCCGTTCAAACTCTGTCAGTTACTGATAACGCTGTCTCACAAGATTACGCGGCATCTCCATTTCCTTCATAGTGTCACCCAACATCCGACATTGTTTACGTCCCCTTATGCAGTCTAAAAGCCTGTTAACAACGCTAAACACGAAAAACACTAATACACTGTAGTGGCCATTCCACCTTTAACAGAGAATTGCAACTTTAATCGTTTTCATATCAGCCGATAGCGTGAACGTGTAAGAAGTTTCATTAACGCCTGACCAAGTCTTCTGAGTCATTTACTCTTTCTAAATTTTTTAGTTGTTACCCTCTTCACCTTCAAATAAATGTGGAGACACTGCATTTGTTATATGTTCGAAGCTAGTTTCCTGTCCGTATATTTGGTTAGCCCTTGTTACCCTCTTCACCTTCAGGTAAATGTGGAGTCGCTGTCTCTGTAATATGTCCGAAGCTAGTTTCCTGCCCGTATATGTGGTTAGCCTTTTCCATAGGAACTAAAAAATCAGTAACTTGAATAATGATAATTGAAACCAACAGGTGTATTGTAAGGCCGAGCGGTTCAAGGCGCTTCAGTCCGGAACCGCGCTGCTGCTACGGTCGCAGGTTCGAATCCTGCCTCGGGCGTGGATGTGTGTAATGTCTTTAGGTTAGTTAGGTTTAAGTACACTCCTGGAAATTGAAATAAGAACACCGTGAATTCATTGTCCCAGGAAGGGGAAACTTTATTGACACATTCCTGGGGTCGGATACATAACATGATCACACTGACAGAACCACAGGCACATAGACACAGGCAACAGAGCATGCACAATGTCGGCACTAGTACAGTGTATATCCACCTTTCGCAGCAATGCAGGCTGCTATTCTCCCATGGAGACGATCGTAGAGATGCTGGATGTAGTCCTGTGGAACGGCTTGCCATGCCATTTCCACCTGGCGCCTCAGTTGGACCAGCGTTCGTGCTGGACGTGCAGACCGCGTGAGACGACGCTTCATCCAGTCCCAAACATGCTCAATGGGGGACGGATCCGGAGATCTTGCTGGCCAGGGTAGTTGACTTACACCTTCTAGAGAACGTTGGGTGGCACGGGATACATGCGGACGTACATCGTCCTGTTGGAACAGCAAGTTCCCTTGCCGGTCTAGGAATGGTAGAACGATGGGTTCGATGACGGTATGGATGTACCGTGCACTATTCAGTGTCCCCTCGACAATCACCAGAGGTGTACGGCCAGTGTAGGAGATCGCTCTCCACACCATGATGCCGGGTGTTGGCCCTGTGTGCCTCGGTCGTATGCAGTCCTGATTGTGGCGCTCACCTGCACGGCGCCAAACACGCATACGACCATCATTGGCACCAAGGCAGAAGCGACTCTCATCGCTGAAGACGACACGTCTCCATTCGTCCCTCCATTCACGCCTGTCGCGACACCACTGGAGGCGGGCTGCACGATGTTGGGGCGTGAGCGGAAGACGGCCTAACGGTGTGCGGGACCGTAGCCCAGCTTCATGGAGACGGTTGCGAATGGTCCTCACCGATACCCCAGGAGCAACAGCGTCCCTAATTTGCTGGGAAGTGGCGGTGCGGTCCCCTACGGCACTACGTAGGATCCTACGGTCTTGGCGTGCATCCGTCCGTCGCTGCGGTCCGGTCCCAGGTCGACGGGCACGTGCACCTTCCGCCGACCACTGGCGACAACATCGATGTACTGTGGAGACCTCACGCCCCACGTGTTGAGCAATTCGGCGGTACGTCCACCCGGCCTCCCGCATGCCCACTATACGCCCTCGCTCAAAGTCCGTCAACTGCACATACGGTTCACGTCCACGCTGTCGCGGCATGCTACCAGTGTTAAAGACTGCGATGGAGCTCCGTATGCCACGGCAAACTGGCTGACACTGACGGCGGCGGTGCACAAATGCTGCGCAGCTAGCGCCATTCGACGGCCAACACCGCGGTTCCTGGTGTGTCCGCTGTGCAGTGCGTGTGATCATTGCTTGTACAGCCCTCTCGCAGTGTCCGGAGCAAGTATGGTGGGTCTGACACACCGGTGTCAATGTGTTCTTTTCTCCATTTCCAGGAGTGTAGTTCTAAGTCTAGAGGATTGATGAGCTCAGATGTTAAGTCTCATTGTGCTTAGAGCCATTTTTGAAGGTGTATTGCAATCCAAAGACGTTTATTCAAACCATACCACACTTTCGACGCTAAAAACCGTCACCTTCAGGCATCAAACGGAATCTACCATCATTGTGCGAACCATGGAGACAAAGACGAATGGAGTCTTCAAATGGAAACAAAATAATGTACTAAGGATGTTACACCAGCATGTGTTACCAGAGAAGTCAAGTGCGATGAGGCTAAAATCACATGTTTTCCGTATGTAGCAGTAACAAGCCCACCAATGGTGTGACCACTGGTGGGCGTGTTACTGCTATATGCGGAATCCTCTTGGTTTTGATCTAGCTGCACCCGACTTCGTTGGTTATATACGCCGGCGTAATTTTCTTAATAAGTTACTTTCTTTGTAGAATAAGATTTTCACTCTGTAGCGGAGTGTGCGCTGATATGAAACTTCCTGGCAGATTAAAACTGTGTGCCCGACCGAGACTCGAACTCGTGTGTGTGAAATGTGTGTGAAATCTCATGGGACTTCACTGCTAAGGTCATCAGTCCCTAAGCTTACACACTGCTTAACCTAAATTATCCTAAGGACAAAGACAAACACCCATGCCCGAAGGAGGACTCGAAACTATGCCGCGACTAGCCGCACAGTCCATGACTGGAGCGACCTAGACCGCTCGGTTAATCCCGCGCGGCGACTCGAACTAGGGACCTTTGCCCTTAGCGGGCAGGTGCTCTACCATCTGAGCTACCTCAGCAAAGCTTTACTTCTGTCAGTACCTCGTCTCCTACCTTCCAAACTTTACAGAAGCTCTCCTGCGAGTTCGAGTATCGGTCGGGCAGACAGTTTTAATCTGCCATGAAGTTTCATATCAGCGCACACTCCGGTGCAGAGTGAAAGTCTCATTCTGGAAAAATCCCCCAGGCTTTGGCTAAGCCATGTCTCCGCAATATCTTTTCTTTCAGGAATGCTAGTTCTGCAAGTTTTGCAGGAGTGCTTCTGTAGAGTTTGGAAGGTAGGAGACGAGTTACTCGCAGAATTAAACTGTGGGGACCGGGCGTGAGTCGTGCTTAGGTAGCTCAGGTGGTAGAGCACTTGGCTGCGAAAAGCAAAGGTCCCGAGTTCGAGTCTCGGTCCGTCACACAGTTTTAATCTACTTTCTTTCTATTTGAAGACTCCGTTGGTCTTTGTCTTCGTCATCGTCTTTGTCTTCGTACGATGATGGCAGATTACGTTTTGGGCCTGAAGACGAGTTTTTTTGCTTTGAAAGTGGTAGAATGTTTTGAATAAACGACGTTGGATTACAATACAGCTGTTGTTTCAATTATCTTCTTCAAGTAATTCATGTCCGGCTGATGTACCAGCGTCCTCGATGGATTATGCGAGTAACGGATAAGTAATATAGTTGGCTTCCAAAATATGACATGTAGAGTATTTTGTAAATAACACTTTTTTGAAAAGCACACACACACACACACACACACACACACACACACACACACTGCTGAATTATAAATTGACAGCGTCACTGAATCAGGGCCTCACCTATGCAAGAGCGCGCACCCAGTCCGAAAGGCATGTACGCCTGCATGGCGTTACGATCTTTGTTGTCCGGCGAGAAGCGTTCAGGGTCGAAGGCGTCCGGGTCCGGAAAGTAGCACGGGTCCCTGTGCAGGCCAGCGATGGAGACCATGACCGTGGTGCCCGGCTGCAGGGTGAAGGTGCGGCCCGAGGGTGTCCTCATGGGGTAGGCCGCCGTGCACGTCTTCTCCAGGTGTCCGGCCGGCGGGTGCAGTCGCAGCACCTCTGAAATGGTGATGCAGCTCATAATCACGGACAAGTGTATCAACAGGTTCTAAATCTACATCTACACTACTGGCCATTAAAATTGCTACACCAAGAAGAAATGCAGATGATAAACGGGTATTCATTGGGCAAGTATATTATACTAGAACTGACATTTGATTACATTTTCACGCAATTTGGGTGCATAGATCCTGAGAAATCACTACGCAAAACAACCACCTCTGGCCGTAATAACGGCCGACTGGGCATTGACTCAAACACAGCTCGGATGGCGTGATAGGTACAGCTGCCCATGCAGCTTCAACACGATACCACAGTTCATTAAGAGTAGTGACTGGCGTATTGTAACGACCTAGTTGCTCGGCCACCATTGATTAGACGTTTTAAATTGGTGAGAGATCTGGAGAACGTGCTAGCCAGGGCAGCAGTCGAACATTTTCTGTATCCAGAAAGGCCCTCACAGGACCTGCAACATGCGGTCGTGCATTATCCCGCTGAAATGTAGGGTTTCGCAGGAATCGAATGAAGGGCAGAGCTAGTGGTCGTAACACATCTGAAATGTAACGTCCACTGTTCAAAGTGCGAACAAGAGGTGACCGAGGCGTGTAACCAATGGCACCCCATGCCATCACGTCGGGTGGTACGCCAGTACGGCGATGAAGAATACACGCTTCCAATGTGCGTTCACCGCGATGTCGCCAAACACGGATGCGACCATCATGGTGCTGTAAACAGAACCTGGATTTATACGAAAAAATGACGTTTTGCTATTCGTACATACAGGTTCGTCGTTGAGTACCTCTCTGTGATGCACCGTCAAGGGTAACGCAGCCATGGTCTCCGAGCTGATAGTCCATGCTGCTGCAAACGTCATCGAACTGTTCGTGCAGATGGTTGTTGTCTTGCAAACGAGCCCATCTGTTGACTCAGGGATCCAGACGTGGCTGCATGATCCTTTACAGCCATGCGGATAAGATGCCTGTCATCTCGACTGTTAGTGATACGAGGCCGTTGAGATCCAGCACAGAATTCCGTATTACCCTCCTGAACCCACCGATTCCATATTCGCTAACAGTCATTGGAACTCGACAATCGCCAGCAGCAATGTCGCGATACGATAAACCGTAGTCCCGATAGGCTACAATCCGACCTTTATCAAAGTCGGAAACGTGATGGTACGCATTTCTCCTCCTTACACGAGGCATCACAACAATGTTTCACCAGGCAACACCGGTCAACTGCTGTTTGTATTTGAGAAATCGGTTGTAAGCTTTCCTCATGTGAGCACGTTGTAGGTGTCGCCACTGGCGCCAATCTTGTCTGAATGCTCTGAAAAGCTAATCATTTGCATAGCACAGCATCTTCTTCCTGTCGGTTAAATTTCGCGTCTGTAGTACGTCATCTTCTTGGTGTAGCAATTTTAATGGCCAGTCGTGTATATCCACACTCTGGAAACAGCTACAAAGTGCGTGGCAGAGGTACCTCCACTGCATCATTTTATAGGACCTCTTCCCGTTCCATTTGCTTCCATAACTCTGGAAGAATGGTTGTTTAATCAACTCTGTTAGCACTGTATGTAGTGAGTATTTATCTTTGTCGTCACTACTGGAGCGATACATTGGAGGTTGTAGTATATTCCTAGAGTAATTCGGATTTCGTGAACTTCAATGAGACATATTTTTAAAAGTTTCCACAACGAACCTCTGTCTCCAAATCTGGATGAAAATTTGAAGATATTCTGCTCGTATGTGAAATGCATCAGCGGCAAGACACAATCAATAGCTTCACTGCGCATTAGTGGGGTTAATGTTACCGATGACAGTGTCACTATGTCGGAGTCACTATGTAGGGGTTTTCAAAATTATTTCACCGAAGAAGTAATAGATATTCCAGAATTCGAATCAAGAACTGTTGAAGCAGTAATTCTCGATATATAAAGACAGGTTGTATCACTTAATAAAGGCAAGTCCTGATTTTATACCAATGAGCTTCGTTTTAGTGTATGCTGTTGTGATAGCTCAGTAATTAATAATCATATACAACCGCTCGCTCAACGAAGGATCCATACTTGAAGACTGGAAAGTAGCACTGGTCACACCAATACTCAAGAAAGGAAGTAGAGGTAATGAGATGAATTATAGACCCGTCTCAATGGCGCTGATTTGCGGAAGTTTGGAACATACACCGTGTTTAAACATGAATTATCTTCAAGAAAAATATCTGTTGACACGCAGTCAGAACGAATTTGGAAAATATGCTTCCCTTTATTCTGACGAAGTTATGAGCGCTGTCGACAGAAAATCTCAGACAATTCCATATTTCCAGATCTCCAAAAGGATTTTAATACCGTCCTTGACAAGCGGTTTCTGATCATACTGCGCGCATACGGAATATCGCCTAAGTTGTGCGACTGGATTCGTTATATGCTCTCTACTGTTACTAATCTACATAAATGATGTAGAAGACGATCTGGTCAGTCAACTTACTAGTAGATTGTTTGCAGATGATGCAGTAGTTTACCATCTAATAATGTCATCAGTTTATCAAGCCAATAATGGCAAAATAGTTTGGACAAGGTATTTGTACGGTGCGAAAAGTGGTACTTGACCCTAAGTAATTAAAAGTGTGATTTTATCCCCATGATTATTGAAAGGAATGTATTAAATGTTGATTACATGATAAATCACACAATTTAAACACCCAGGAATTACAATTACGAACAACTTAAATTTGATCGATCACATAGATAATGTTATGGAGAAGGAAAATCGAAGACTACCTTTTACTGGGAGAACTCTAGAAAATGCAACAGGTCTGCTAAAGAGAATACCTACGCTACGCTGTCCCTCATCTCTTACAGTACTTCTGTGCGGAGTGGGATGTTTACCAGATAGGTTTGACGGAGGACATAGAAAAAGTAAGAGAAGAGCAGCACATTTAGTGTTATCACGAAACATGGGAGAGAGTGTCACGGATATGATACCAGAATTGAGGTGGCAGTCATTAAAACAAAGACGCTTTAGTTTGCAGCGTGATCTTTCAACGAAATTCCAATTTACAACGTTCTCCTCGAATGCGAAAATATTTTTGGCACCATACTACGTAGGGATATATGATCATTGTCATAAAATAAGAGAAATAGGAGGTCGCACGGAAAGATTTAAGTGTTCGTTTTTCCCGCACTCTGTTAGAAGTGGAATGGTAGAGAAATAGTGTGACTTGGTTCAATGAACCCTCTGCCAGACACTTAAATATGAACTGTAGAGTCACGAAGATGTAGATGTATATAGGTGACACATATGTTCAACAATCTGCCATTTCAGGTTTTTCAATATTTTATAAAAGTCCAAAAACATGTCATTTTATTCTCAGCTAAAACATTATTTTCAAATTTAAAAAGTGGGATAATAAACGTCAAACAGTATTTGAGTTGTGGGAGAAGGGCGAGAAGTGGGAAACCTGACTTCGTACGGTAGAGGTGCGGTAGAATGATGTAGGAGGCATGGCATCCGCATCGCGCCTTTGTCTCAGAAGAATCAAACCTAATGTGAAATTGTGATAGTCGTTTTATTCTTGTTTGAACTGCACGATGCGTAATTGCGCCAGGGCCATTGCAGCGATCAAAGATATTTTTCAAAGACTCTTGGGACGTTAGTTCCAAGCAGCGCATTGCCTGTGATGTTATTGGAAAAATGTGTCACGTTTGCAGTTCAGTGCTCAATGGTTTAATTTCAAGACTGAATTCATATGACAGTGTGGTTATTTATTTTCGGTAGTTTTCCACAGTATCAGTGCCTAATGCATACGACATGACACTCCTGCTCGTTTATATTAAAAGGGTGGAGAAAAATTGTGTCACGAAATTTTAACTCTCGATAGCTGATGCCAGCGGAAGCTAAATTACTTATGTCGTCTGGATCGACAACGCACCATTTTAAACTACGGAAACTTGGCGCCAAGAGCTCCGATTGGCCGGGGGATTTCCCTGTTGCTTTTCTTCGGTTGACAGGCAGCGCTATGGTTGTCGCCTGACGACCGAGAGCAGTGCAGCAACGTTAGAGTAAAATTGTCAGTGCTAACAGACAAGCAACACTTCGTGAAATAACCGCAGAAATCAATGCGGGACGTACGACGAACGTAGATTTAGCATCTACATCTACATCTACATCCATACTCCGCAAGCCACCTGACGGTGTGTGGCGGAGGGTACCCTGAGTACCCCTATCGGTTCTCCCTGACGGTGTGTGGCGGAGGGTACCCTGAGTACCCCTATCGGTTCTCCCTTCTTTTCCAGTCTCGTATTGTTCGTGGAAAGAAGAATTGTCGGTATGTTTCTGTGTGGGTTCTACTCTCTCTGATTTTATCCTCATGGTCTCTTCGCAAGATATACGTAGGAGGGAGCAATATACTGCTTGACTCTTCGGTGAAGGTATGTTCTGGAAACTTCAACAAGAGCCCGTACCGAGCTACTGAGCGTCTCTCCTGCAGAGTCTTCTACTGGACTTTATCTGTCATCTCCGTAACGCTTTCGCGATTACTAAATGATCCTGTAACGAAGCGCGCTGCTCTCCGTTGCATCTTCTCTATCTCTTCTATCAACTCTATCTGGTGCGGATCCCACACTGTTGATCAGTATTCAAGCAGTGGGCGAACAAGCTTACTGTAACCTACTTCCTTTGTTTTCGGATTGCATTTCCTTAGGATTCTTCCAATGAATCTCAGTCTGGCATCTACTTTACCGGCGATAAACTTTATATGATCATTCCATTTTAAATCACTCCTAATGCGTTTTCCCAGATAATTTATGGAATTAACTGCTTCTAGTTTCTGATCTCCTATATTGTAGCTAAATGATAAGGGAACTATCTTTCTATGTATTCGCAGCACATTACACTTGTCTACATTGAGAATCAATTGCCATTCCCTGCACCATGCGTCTATTCGCTGCAGATCCTCCTGCATTTCAGTACAATTTTTCATTGTTACAACCTCTCGATACACCACAGCATCATATGCAAAAAGCCGCAGTGAACTTCCGATGTCATCCACAAGAGCATCTGACTCAATTAAAAACTATTAAGTCGCTACGTGAGCCTTTCAGTCCGACGCCATTTTAGCGACTAATCTACCCAAGTACGCCTACTGTGGTATAGGGATATGTTCGTCGTACGGCGATTATTTACTGTGCAGAAGTGGTACAAAGCTGTATCACTTTTCAACATAATCTCCGTCACGCTTAATACAAGTCCTCCAGCGCTTACAAAGTGCATAAATTCTCTTAGAAAAAAGTTATTTTGGTAGTCTGCACAATCACTCATGCAACGCGTGGGGTACCTCTTCATCAGAACGGAACTTCTTCCCTCCCATTGCGTCTTTGAGTGGTCCAAACATATGGAAATCACTTGGGGCAAAGTCTGGTGAGTATGGTGGATGAGGAAGACACTTAAAATGCAGGTCTGTGATTGTTGCAACTGTTGTACGGGCAGTATGGGGCCTTGCATTGTCATGTTGCAAAAGGACACCTGCTGAAAGCAATCCAAGTCGCTCTGATTTGATTGCAGGCCGCAGATGATTTTTTAGGAGCTCTGTATGATGCACTGGTGACAGTGGTCCCTCTGGGCATCTAATGTTCCATAATGACGCTTTTTTCGTCCCAAAAGAGAGTCAGCGTAACCTTCCCTACTGATGGTTCTGTTCGAAACTTCTTTGGTTTTGCTGATGAGGAATGGCGCCATTCCTTGCTCGCTCTCATCGTTTCCGGTTGGTGGAAGTGAACCCAGGTTTCGTCCCCAGTAACGATTCTTGCAAGGAAGCCATCACCTTCTCGTTCAAAGCGCGTTCCCTCATTTCAGGAGTCAGCTGCCGTGGCACCCATCTTGCAGACACTTTGTGAAACTGGAGCACATCATGTGCAGTGTGGTGTGCTGACTCATGACTAATCTGTAAACATGGTGCAATGTCATTCAATGTCACTTGGCGGTTTTCCTTCACTACGGCTTCAACAGCTGCAATGTTCTGTGGAGTCACAACTCGTTGGGCCTGACCTGGACGAGGAGCATCTTCCACTGAAGCGACACCATTTGATAACTTCCTACTCCATCCGTAGACTTGCTGCTGTGACAAACATGCATCACCGTGCTGAACCTTCATTCATCGATGAATTTCAATAGGTTTCACACCTTCACGACGCAAAAACCGAATAACAGAACACTGTTCTTCCCTGGTGCAAGTCGCAAATAGGGCGGCCATCTTTATACTGATGCTGCGACGGTATGTGTGCATCTGCATTATGCTGCCGCCTACAGGCCATTCTGCACGCTGTTTGTAGCTCGCTTACCAACTTACAGGATAACGGCGCGAAATTTCGATTTGTTATTACAAATTTAAGGTTTTCATTTGACTCCCCCTTGTAAAATGAGTCCTGATTTCAGCTGATAAGAACTGATGGTAGGGTTCGAGCGCGGCGCAGATCCCACAAAGCCATGGACCCAAGTTGTCCATAAGGCACTGTGCAAGCTGGTAGTGTTTCGGTAACGGTGCGTTATGTATTTACATGAAATGGACTGAGTCCTCTGGCCCAACTGAACCGATGATTGCCTGGAAATGAGTATGCTCGGCTACTTCGAGACCGTTTGCAGCCGTTCATGGACTTCATGTTCCAAAACAATGACGAGATTTTTATGGATGGCAATGCGCCCTGTCACAAGACCACAATTGTTCGCGATTCACTTGAGGGACATTCTGAACAACTCGAGCGATTGATTTGGCCACCCACATCGTCCGGCATGAATCCGATCGAACATTTATGGGACATGACCGAGAGGTCAGTTAGTGCACAAAATGCTGCGCCGGTAACACTTTCGCAATTATGAACGGCTATAGAAGCAGTATGGCCCTATATTTCTGCAAAGGACCTCCAACAGAGTTGCTGCTCTTCGCCGTGCAAAAGGAAGTCCAATAAGAGATTCTGAGGTATCCCATGATTTTTGTCACCTCTGTGTACATATACTGCAGCCATCTGAAGTTACTGTTGTATTTGATATAGTAGGTAATAGTTATCTGGTTCCTGCAAGTATAAGCGTGAAGTAGACAGCCAGCGGAAATATTAAACAGTCGCCGACGCTGACCTGAGAAGACCATGTCGAGGTAGGTGCAGTCGTTGATGGCGTCGTATCCCAGCTGCCCGCCGTGCTTGTCCACCGCCTCTCGGAGTTCCTCCCTTAGATGCTGCTGGATGTCTTCATGCAGAGCCAACTCGTAAAGAGCGAACGACATGGTCGTGGCGCTGGTGTGGGTTCCATCCGTCATGAACGTCATCACCTGCGCCACTATGTCAATGTCTGTGAAGCCTGAAACAAAATCCACAAACTTTTACTGGCAAAGCACAAACAGCGGGAATTCGTAAATGTCTTTGGCAGATATTACTCACGCTGAAGCGGCGCATCAGTTTTCGGACTACGTAAATATCATACCCAACGTTTGACGTAAATGTAAGACCAGACTGTTTAGAATTATTTCAAAAGGCATTTTTGCTTATTTTTTTTATCAGTATGCTAAATTACATTTTTGCGGCTTTTCCTTTTAGAACAGAATAAAAATAGAACGAATTTATTCACGATTAATACTTTAAATGCACAATGAGATTTTCATTCTGCAGCGGAGTGTGTGCTGATATGAAACTTCCTGGCAGATTAAAAATGTGTGGCGGACCGAGACTCGAACTCAGTACCCTTGCCTCTCGCGGGCAAGTGCTCTGCCATTTTTGTTTTGTTTTAAATGTCATTTTGTTCTATACTGTGCGTTGAATATGTTCGTGGCGGACGTCCGACCACACCCCTTCAAGATGTTCGTTGATCCGTGCACTCAATTTTTTTTATTACAGGGGGTAGCCGGCTGCCATCTGAGCTGCTGAAGCACGACTCACACCCTATCATCACAGCTTTACTTCCGCCAGTACCTCGTCTCGTACTTTCCAATCTTCACAGAAGCTCTATTGCGAAACTTGCGGAACTAGCACTCCTGGAAGAAAGGATATTACGGCGACATGGCTTATCCACAGCCTGGGTGAGGTTTCCAGAACGAGATTTTAACTCTGCAGTGGAGTGTGCGCTGATATGAAACTTCCTGGCCTTTCGTAGACAAGTACTCTACCATCTGAGCTACCCAAGCACGACTGTTACCGGTCTTGACGAGAAACACCCATATACAGATTGTTTACAAAAACAGATTTCACTTACAAGTATCTGTATTGCTTTTTATTCCCCGATGCATTTCAGCCCCATGAGTCCACCTTCAGAAATAATTTACGTTTTCACATAATTTTCGTTGTTGCTGAGGAGTTTAGTCTAATGAAACCGAACACATTTCACATTTCTGTATGACACGATGTGTGCCCAGAATATCCCTACAATTAAGTAAAAAAATTCATCAGGGAATAAGATAGCACGTGTAAAGCACTCCCACATGTTAGGATTCTACGTTAGAGAAGGGTCGGCACGAACCTCCGTGAATTCCCTAATCGTGGTGTAATGCGTGATTACTACTGCATGTGAAGGAGAAAAACTACCAAGGTGGCACAGCATCTGAATTGAACTCTGGCCTTTTGCTCTTGCTGGATGCGACTTACATATCAGCGGCTTGAGAAGAAGAAAATACTTCACTTTACGGATTTTTTTGTTTTTTTTTCTGCTGTCGTTAGGCTTTTTGCATATACAAAGTAGCAAACTGTAAACAGATCTCCATAGAATTCTCAGGACAGCAGCTGACTCTCCCCTATGGATACGAAATTTACAAGAAACAAGGGATTTATTTGATGTCTTACACCATGTTAACCATGGGTGGCAATCGACTTAGTCCCTATTTAGAAGGGATCCTGATTAATTCAAGGCAAGGGCCTTGCCGCAGTGGCTACACCGGTTCCCCTCAGATCACCGAAGTTAAGCGCTGTTGGGGGTGGCCGGCACTTGGATGGGTGATCATTCGGGCCGCCATGCGCTGTTGCCATTTTTCGGGGTGCATTCAACCTCGTGATGCCAATTGAGGAACTACTACACCGAATAGTTGCGGCTCCGGTCAAAGAAAACCACCATAACGACGGGGAGAGCGGTGTGCTGATCACACGCCCCTCCTATCCGCATCCTCCTCTGAGGATGACACGGCGGTAGGATGGTCCCGATGGGCAACTTGTGACCTGAAGATGGAGTGCTTATTAATTCAAACGATGAGAAAAGTGGACATGAGATTCAACCGATAAAACAGATCAAAAATGTAAAGTCGTATGGCACTGCTGGATGGAAAGCCCCAAAGGATAGGTCCAGTCGCGTAATTAAAAAGGCACAATGGCACCTATTCTTAGCGAAATGTGACACGTGTGTGTTCAAGCGTATCTGATAAGTGTAGGTGACTATAATAAGTGTGTGTGTGTGTGTGTGTGTGTGTGTGTGTGTAGTATGGTCTCATGTTCGTGCTGGATGATGATAGAGAAGGGAGAAAGTGAAGTCCGATGACGGCCTCGGCACATACAGTACTCTTCTTCAGTAGCACCAAGTGGCCGCCGAGCCTTCACGCCCTCGTGTATCACAAGCAACAGTGCCGCATGTACCCACTTCATGAATTTTTTGAGACAGAGAAGTTACTGTCCATGCATCAGCACGGCTTTAGAAATCATCGCTCCTGCGAAACGCAACTCGCCCTTTTTCACATGATACCTTGAGAACCATGGATGAAGAGTATCAGCCGGCCGTGGTGGTCTCGCGGTTCTAAGCGCGCAGTCCGGAACCGTACGTCTGCTACAGGTTCGAATCCTGCCTCGGGCGTGGATGTGTGTGATGTCCTTAGGTTAGTTAGGTTTAAGTAGTTCTAAGGTCTAGGGGACTAATGACCACAGCAGTTGAGTCCCATAGTGCTCAGAGCCATTTGAACCATTTTGAAGGGTATCAGACGGATGCCATATTCCTTGACTTCCTGAAAGCGTTTGACTCGGTGCTCCACTGCAGACTCCTAATTAAGGTACGAGCATTGTGGTCTTGGTTCCCAAGTATGTGAGTGGCTCGAAGACTTCTTAAGTAATAGAACCCAGTACGTTGCCCTGGATCGTGAGTGTTTATCAGAGGTGATGGTATCATCTGGAGTGCCCCAGGGAAGTGTGGTAGGTCCGCTGTTGTTTTCTATCTACATAAATGATCTTTTGGGTAGGGTGGATAGCAATGTGCGGCTGTTTTCTGATGATGCTGTGGTGTACGGGAAGGTGTCGTCGCTAAGTGACAGATGAGTTGGACAGGATTTGTGTTTGGTGTAAAGGATGGCAGCTAACTCTGAATATAGATAAATGTAAATTATTGTAGATGAATAGGAAAAAAAATCCTGTAATGTTTGAATACTCCATTATTAGTGTAGCGCTTGACACAAGCACGTCGATTAAATACTTGGGCGTAACATTGCAGAGCGATATGAAGTGGGAAGTAGTGGGGAAGGCGGATAGTCGTATTCGGTTCATTGATATTATTTTAGGAAGATGTGGTTCATCTGTAAAGTAGACCGCTTATAAAACACTAATACGACCTATTCTTGATTACTGCACGAGCGTTTGGGATCCATCCACATCAGGTCGGATTGAGGGAGGACATAGAAGCAATTCAGAGGCGGGCTGCTAGATTTGTTACTAGTAGGTTTGATCATCACGTGAGTGGCTCAAATGGCTCTGAACACTATGGGACTTAACATCTATGGTCATCAGTCCCCTAGAACTTAGAACTACTTAAACCTACCTAACCTAAGGACAGCACACAATACCCAGTCATCACGAGGCAGAGAAAATCCCTGACCCCGCCGGGAATCGAACCCGGGAACCCGGGCGTGGGAAGCGAGAACGCTAGCGCACTACCACGAGCTGCGGACATTACGCGAGTGTTACGGAAATGCTTTAGGAACTCGGGTGGGAGTCTCTAGAGGAAAGGAGGCGTTCTTTTCGTGAATCGCTACTGAGGAAATTTAGGGAACCAGCATTTGAGGCTGACTGCAGTACAGTTTTACTGCCGCCAACTTACATTTCGCGGAAAGACCACAAAGACAAGATAAGAGAGATTAGGGCTCGTACAGAGACATAAAGGCAGTCATTTTTCCGTCGTTCTGTTTGGGAGTGGAACAGAGAGAGGAGATACTAGTTGCTGTACGAGGCACCCTCGCCACGCACCGTATGGTGGATTGCGGAGTATTTATGTAGATGTAGATGTAGATCCTCCTACAGTCACACAACGACGAGAGTTTCCTGTACAATACAGCTTCCCGAGGAAACAGTCCCAGGCAGCTGCTCACCTCACCCGTGATATCGTTTATGTCTTCAGAGAACAAGAGCAGTCTTGTCAACAATTCCCTGGGGCTTGACGAGACCTGTGTTCCGATTACCACTCGCAGTCCATGACAACGTACTGGGTTCTACTACTTGAAAAGTCTTCTAGTAACTCACATAAGTGTAAACCTACTCCAAAAGCTCGAACATTCGGTAACAATCTGCAGTGGGTCACCGCATTAAACGCTTTCCGGAAATCTAGGAATACGGAATCTGCCTGTTGTCCTCCATTCGTGGTTCACAGGATATCATGCAAGAAAATGGTGGGGGGAGCCGAGTTTCGCACGAGTGATGCTTTCTAAATATGTGTTGATCTCTGGACAGAAGCTTTGTTTTCTCAAGGAAATTAGTTACTGGGGTCACTCCAAAAGAAATGCACACTATTTCTGTAAGAATACAGTTTTCATTCTGCACGTGTGAAAGTCTTACAGCGTGTAGATGCATCCTTCCCGCTTGTTTTCAAACTTAGTTCAACCTGTTCCCGTGAGTGGCGCCGTCACAGCATGTCATCAAGGTGGCTGCTACACTTGACGTTCGTCGGAAGCAACTTGCTGTCATAGAATTCCTGTGCTGCGAAAACGAGACGGTGGGAAACATCCACAAGAGGTTGAAAAAGGTGTATGGAGATGCTGCTGTCGATCACAGTACAGTCAGTCGGTGGGCAAGCAGGTTACGTGATGAAAGCGGGCAAGGCAATATTGAGGATTTTCCTCGGAGCGGCAGGCCTCGTACTGCACATACTCCAGACAATGTGCAGAGAGTTAACGAATTGGTGACTGCTGACAGACGCATCACATTGAACGAATTGTCACGCTACGTTGGGATAGGGGAAGGAAATGTTTCCAGAATACTGAAAGTGTTGGCGTTAAAAAAAGGTTTGTGCCAGGTGGGTTCCCAGAATGTTGACAGTGGCTCACAAAGAAACAAGAAAAACGGTATGCAGCGAACTTTTGGAACTGTACGAGAATGGTGGAGATGAATTTCTTGGAAGAATTGTCACAGGTGATGAAGCATGGCTCTATCATTTATCACCAGATACGAAGAGGCAATCAATGGAGTGGCGTTATGCAAATTCACTCAAGAAAAAAAAATTCAAAACTACACCTTCTGCTCGAAAAGTTATGGCTATGGTGTTTTTCGATTCCGAATGACTCTTGCTTGTGGATATCAAGCCAAGTGGAACCACCATAAATTATGATGGATATGTGACGATACTGAAGAAACTTCAAGATCGACTGAGTCGTGTTTGACCACATCGGCAAAAGCAGAGTTTTTGCTGTTGCACGACAATGCACGGCCACATGTCAGTCAAAAAACCATGGAAGCGACCTCAAAACTCGGATAGGCAATACTGAAACACCCGCTTTACAGTCCTGACCTGGCTCCATGTACTATCATCTCTTTGGGAAACTGAAAGACTCTCTTCGTGGAACAAGGTTTGAAAATGATGACTCCTTGTGCACGCTGCGAAACAGTGGTTCCAACTGGCTGGTCGAGAATTTTACCGTGCTGGTATACAGGCGGTGGTTCCAAGATGGCGTAAGGCAGTTGTGAGGGATGGAAATTATGTGGAGAAATGGAAATATTGTTCCTAAAGAATGTATAAAAACACTGTAAAACTTCAAACATGTAGAATAGAACATGGATTTTTAAAAAATAGAGTACATTTCTTTTGGAGTGACCCTCGCATATTGGAACTTAGACTATGCTCAAGCATTTTGCAACAAACCGATATGAAGGATATTGGTCTGTCTTAATGCGGGTCCAAGGTATGTAGAAAGCAGGAATACAGAAATCCTCATACGTTTCACGTTTCATTTCCTGTGGCAAATCGTGAGGCGTTTGCGACTGTATTACGGGTGTTACTCACTCGACTTATCGGCCAGCACCTGCCCTTGACTGTCGAGGTAGCCCTTGGTCTTGAGGTCCACCAGCAGCTGCAGGTAGTCTTTCCGCTGCACGTTTCCACTTTCTCTCTGGGCGACTGTGTCCGTCACCAATTTGTGCACGAACTTATGGACCTCCACAGGCATAAACCTACGACATAAGCACGCCAGCGTGTCCTTCAAAGGGCGTCGGAAACATCATCTTAACAACGGCATCATCTCGTTTCACACCTACAGCATATTTTTACATCTTACTTAGGTAATAAATAACAGTTTTAATATCACAAAAAGCATGAAAATGATTTGAGTGTCTATAGTGACAATGTGAATAAATAATGCTGACTATGATCTAATACTGTTTATACTAGCAGTACTTCTACTCCTGCTGCTGTTGGCACTCATAATAATAATAGTAATGGAGACAGATATAAAAAGAATTTATAGGTGTGCAAAATAAACATAACAAGTTCTGGGAAAAGGAAATTTTAAGAGACTACACCGACAAAGAATAATGGGAAATAAGGAATATCTGGAAAGAAGAATACGCACGAGGAACGAGTGTGTACAGGGACAATAGTAATCATTGATGAAGTCTTCTCGGGTTGTCAGCCGAGTCAAGAAAAGCTTTCCTAGAGAATGGCTATTCTGTGACGCAGATAAGACGTGCTTTTCAATAGAGCAAGAAGAAGAAGACGTAGGTGATGAAGACATTAAGCGCTTAGCGTTCCTTCCCTATGATGGACCGCCCACGGCAGAGATTACTAGGATATTAGAAAAGAGCAACGTTAGAACCATTTTTTGCTCATCTCTTTGAGGTTCGCCGATGACATTGTAATTCTGTCAGAGACAGCAAAGGACTTGAAAGAAGAGTTGAACGGAATGGACAGTGTCTTGAAAGGAGGATATAAGATGAACATCGACAGAAGCATAACGATGATCATGGAATGTAGTCGAATTAAGTCGGATGATTCTGAGGGGATAAGATTAGGAAACGAGACATTTAAAGTAGTAAAGGAGTTTTGCTATTTGGGAAGAAAAATAACTGATGATGGTCCAAGTACAGAGGATATAAAATGTAGACTGGCAACGGCGAGGAAAGCGTTTATGAAGAAGAGAAATTTGTTAACATCGAGTATAAATTTAAGGGTCAGGAAGTCGTTTCTGAAAGTATTTGTATGGAGTGTAGCCATGTATGGAAGTGAAACATGGACGATAATTAGTTTGGACAAGAAGAGAATAGAAGCTTTCGAAATGTGGTGCTATAGAAGAATGCTCAAGATTAGATGGGTAGACCACATAACTAATGAGAAGGTATTGAACAGAACAGGGGAGAAGAGGAGTTTGTGGCACAACTTGAAAAGAAGAAAGGACCGGTTGGTAGAGCATGTTCTGAGGCCGCAAGGGATCACAAATTTAGCATTGGAGGGCAGCGTGGAGGGTAAAAATCGTAGAGGGAGACCAAGAGATGAATACACTAAGGAGATTCAGAAGGATGTAGGTTGCAGTAAGTACTGGGAGATGAAGAAGCTTGCACAGGATAGAGTAGCATGGAGAGCTGCATCAAACTAATCTCAGGACTGAAGACCACAACAACAACATCATGTTCGAGTATAATGACTTTTCTGGAGACTAGAAATCTACTCTGTAGGAATCAGCATGGGTTTCGAAAAAGACGATCATGTGAAAGCCAGCTCGCGCTATTCGTCCACGAGACTCACAGGGCCATAGACACTGGTTCCCAGGTAGATGCCGTGTTTCTGGACTTCCGCAAGGCGTTCGATGCGGTTCCCCACAGTCGTTTAATGAACAAAGTAAGAGCATATGGACTATCAGACCAGTTGTGTGATTGGATTGAATAGTTCGTAGATAACAGAACGCAGCATGTCATTCTCAATGGAGAGAAGTGTTCCGAAGTAAGAGTGATTTCAGGTGTGCTGCAGGGGAGTGTCGTAGGACCGTTGCTGTTCACAATATACATAAATTACCTTGTGGATGACATCGGAAGTTCACTGAGCCTTTTTGCGGATGATGCTGTGGTATAACGAGAGGTGATAACAATGGAAAATTGTACTGAAATCCAGATTTGGTGCATGGTGCATGGTGCAGGAAATGGCAATTGAATCTCAATGTAGACAAGTGTAATGTGCTCGAAGTAGGCATTAAGAGTGATTTAAAATGGAATGATTATATAAAGTTTATCGTCGGTAAAGCAGATACCAGACTGAGATTCATCCTAAGGAAATGCAATCCGAAAACAAAGGAAGTAGGTTACAGTACACTTGTTCGCCCACTGCTCGAATACTGCTCACCAGTGTGGCATCCGTACCAGATAGGGTTGATAGAAGAGACAGAGAAGATCCAACGGAGAGCAGCGCGCTTCGTTACAGGATCATTTTGTAATCGCGAAAGCGTTGCGGAGATGATGGACAAACTACAGTGGAATACTTTGCAGGAGAGACGCTCAGTAACTCGGTACGGGCTTTTGTTGAAGTTTCGAGAACATATCTTCACCGAGGTATCAACCAGTATATTGCTCCCTCCTACGTATATCTCGCAAAGAGACAATGAGGATAAAATCAGAGAGATCAGAGCCCACAAAGAGGCGTACCGACAATCTTTCTTTCCACGAACAATACGAGACTGGAATAGAAGGGAGAACCGATAGAGGTACTCAAGGTACCCTCCGCCACACACCGTCAGGTGGCTTGCGGAGTATGGATGTAGATGTAGATGTAGAAGCCTCCGTTAGTTTGGGTTCCTAGAGCTCCCTTTGGGCATCCCCCGTGCGCTGTACCATGTCCTGTGATACGGATGGATCTCTTTCGTGGCCGCAAGAGAAGGATGCTGAATCTATCCTTCTCCGACACCTGTTTCCTTCAATCCTTCACGATTATTCTAATTCAATAAGGATCTAGACGGATGAGTCGAAAGTCAACGACAGGGTGGGTTAAGCTTTTGCACGTGCAAGGGGACACGAGACGCACTCTCTGCCGAGTTTACACTCCAGAGTTGGTTGCCATCTCTCAGGCTTTGCGGTACGTCAAAGCCCACGCCACGACGATCTTTCTGATCTGTAGCGATTCCATAATTTTCTTAAAACGCATAACTCTGTGCTAGCCAGGACCTACTGGCTGACCTTTGCAGCTCTGGAAAGATAGTGACCTTCATCTGGACACCGAGCCAGATAGGCATTCCAGGAAAAGAACTCGCCGACTGTCTAGCTAAAGACACAGCTACCAGATATTAACTTAACGTCGGAATACCGGACACAGACTTAGGATTACAACTTCGACGCACTTTTTAGAGACTGTGGGAATTAAAATGGCAGGCTACCACGACCCAAAAACGAGTTGAGAGCGATTAAAGGGTCCACTAAGGTGTGGCATACATCTTTTCAGGCCTCTCGGAAAGATGCCATTGTGTTGTGCCGACTAAGCACCGGCCACACGAGAGTTAGCCACGAGTTTCTTCTGCCTCAGGAGGACCCTCTTCACTGCAGCTGCAGCAGTCTACCGGCGATAGCGCGTCTTCCCATTGAGCGCGCCCTGCTGGCCGATCTGCGGCACACTCGCAGTTTGCCAACCTCGCTACCTGAAGTGCACAAGTAACACGTGACAGCCACTACCAAAGTTTCGCTTTTTCTGAGGGAGAGCGGATTTTATTCTAACCTTTAATACTCTTCCACTTGCAATGTTAGGGGTGGTCGTGGGGACGAGATCCTCGCCCTGTGACGGTTACCCACCGAGCAACCGCAGGATACTTTCTTCCCCTCTCGGCTTGTTACGTCTTTAGACTCTCCTGTGCAAAACAATGCCTGCGTTATCTCTGTTTTCTTTCACCTTTTGTGTTGCAGCTACTTTCACACTTTTTTAAACTCTTTGATTTGCTTTATAGTTTGAGCAACCAGGTCTCCATTTTTTTCGCTTTTTACCTTTTTACATGTTACATGTTACAAAGGCACATGGTGCTTTCCAGATGGCAAAACAGTAAATCAGATTGACCATGTTATGACAGATCAACGTTTCACTTCATTTATAAGAGGTCAGAGCGTATAGAGGAGCTGAAATTGGCTCGGATCATTTCCTCTTTGTAGGAAAGATGAAAATCAAGATGATTTGGAATCAAGAACCAAAAGCCACACCAAAACCTAATTTAGACATCGAACGACTGATGGAACTGTCTGTTAAAGAAACCTATGTGATTGAAATAAATAACCGATTCACAGCATTGCAAGAAGCTAAGGAGGAAAACAGTGTAGAGAAGGCTAGGGAAAGAATAAAGACTGTAGTAACAGATGCAGCAGAAAAAACACTGGGCAAGAAAAAGAAAACGAAGGTACAGAAATTGTTCAACGAAAAGTGTCAGAGAACAGTAGAAAGGAGGAAAGAAGCCAGGATGTTGTGGCTGCATAATAAGGAGAGTGAGGACGGGAGGGAGACGTTCAATGCGGTTAGAAGAGAAACAGCAAGAGTTCTGAGAGCAGAGAAAAGGAAATATCTAACTGGAGTCCTAGAATCTGTAGTAGTGGAAAGCAGGAATGGAAACTCAAAGAAGTTGTTTCAGTTATATAGAGGAAAGTAAGAGAGGTTATCAAAATGAAAATCTATTCATAAAAGATAAAAATTAAAATATGCTGCAAGGTATCCTAGAAAGATGGAAAGAGTATTTCTCAGAAATATTAAATTGCACTGATCCGCACATAACCTTCAATTACGCAATGTCTGAGAGTGACAGCATTAATAATGACGAATGTAGAATCACAGAACAAGAAGTGATCCACTACATTCAAAAGTTCAAAAACAACAAGGCAGCAGGCGAGGACCAGGTATCAGCAGAGATGTTAGAAGAGGGCGGAAGCAAACTACACAAAGAAATTTATAACCTTATCACAATGATCTGGAAAACGGAAACGCTGCCTGAAGATTGGAAAACTGTAATAATTTGTCCCACACACGAGAAAGGAAACAGAACGGAATGTGGAAATTACAGAGGAATCAATTTGCTGAACGTAACATACAAAACCCTGTCAATGACCATTCTGGAAAAACTTAAACCTTATGCGGAAAATATTATTCAAGATTACCAGACTGGATTTCGAACAAACCGCTCCACAACTGATAATTTGTTTACTATACGACAGATCTTTGAGAAATATTGGGAATTTAACAAAAACATCCACCGTCTCTTCATTGACTTCCAGCGAGCCTACGACAGCATCCACAGAAGTAGCCTCTACAACACCTTACGAGAATTTAGTATACCCAAAGTCATTAGTATGATACAACTGTGCATGGATGGCTCCCAGGCAGCAGTGAAGTTCCGTGGATCCATATCCCCCACCTTTTCAATTAAAACAGGATTACGACAGGGAGACGCTCTTTCATGTGTCGTCTTCAACCTTGCATTAGAGAAAGTGGTTCGGGAGAGTAATTTACATCTATGCAATGGTCTCCGATTCGAACACAGTGAAGTAAAACTCCTGGCTTATGCAGATGATATAGTGTTGCTGAGTGAAACTGAAGAAGAAATGAAAGACATACAGATCTCTCAGGTAGAGTGCCAGCAAAATCGGGCTTTTGATTAACTAAGAGAAAACCGAATATGTGGAAATAGGTCGAGTCATAAACCCAAATCCTTACTTTGAAATTGATCAACATTCTAAATTCTGAGAAGTTCTCTAGTTTAAATACCTTGGATCACGTTTCAACAGTAAAAATATCATAACAATGGATATAAATGAAAGAATAGCCTCAGGGTCGAGATGTCTGTACTCACTAATCAACCCAATAAAAAGTAAAGCTTTGTCAAACACCACAAAGATGAAGACATACAACACTATTATCTACCCCATAGTACTATATGGTTCAAAAATCTGGACGCTTACAAAGAATGAAAGTGGAAAACTGAATGTTTTTGAAAGAAAAGTAATGAGAAAAATCTGGCGATCTGTGTTGGAGAATGGCGTATGGAGAATTTGAAAGAACAACGAAACTTATCAGTTAATGAAGCAACCCACTATCATCCAGAAATTAAAAAGTAGGAGACTGCAATGGGCTGGACATGTGGCCAGAATGGAAAACAGAATCACCAAGAAAGAATTTGAAGGAACTCTCCAGTCACAAGACCATTGGGCCGACCTCGTAAAAGGTGGAAAGATGACACAGAGAAGGACATCGCAGCATTAGGAATTTCCGCAGGGTGGAGAGAGGCTGCGAGAGATAGAAGGCGGTGGAAGCAGATCGTTGATGCAGCGCATGGTCTACAGGGCCTGTGAACGCTGAGAAGAGGGAGAGAGAGACATGTTTCGCTCAAGATAAGGAGGGACTTAAGACACAGAAGTTTAGTCCCTCTAAACATATAATCATCATCATCATCATCATCATTCACCTCATCTGCAAGTGGATATACTGAATTGATTCCTTCTGCGTGGGCACCATGCCCACATTAAATTTAAAGAGCTACATCGTTTCTACCAGGCTATAATTTTAAATTGTTCTTATAACATGTGTATGCAAAAACGCAGGTGACACATACAGCACTCGCTGTTATTGTTTTGCTGTAAAACAATATTAGTCATTGTTATCCGTTTTACAGGATTCATTAACTGAAATGGTTAAAGCACGCGTTACCATCTTATTAAAAAGGGAAAAAGAAACAGTGTATTGGATTCCTTAAGCATCAGTAATAATAAGGGACCAGATAAACAAGATAAATTTCAGGGTGCCGGTGCACAGTCCAGAGTCGACAAAAACGCGTAACTCGTGATTTCGTAGCATAAAATTGATAGCCGCGATTCAGGGCCCATTCATAGACACTCCAGGCAGCCCCCTGAAGTTGGCGCTCAGCGGTTCACATTGATGAAGAAATATAGTAGAGGCAAAGGTCATCCACTTACAATGACGGAGAGCCTGTGTGGCGCACTGCACTTACGATACCATTGATGGCGATAGCAAAGAGCATCAGATGAGCTGAAGTCTGGCTTGAATGGCGTTAGATGCGACGAGATAGAAGCAGACGGGCGTATTGCATACTAAATTGAAATATTTAAGCAACTGCAGTGGACAACGTCATGTCGAGGTCATTACGGACGACGGTCAAGCATATTTGGAGAAGAACTGGAAAACAAGGGTCTGTTGTCAGATTAAGAAACAGCGAGTCACGCATTTGAGGCTGTTTAGGAAAATAAGATTGCCTTAGTGAGAATGCCCGGAGACAGTTATGTATTGTAATCACTGTTTCAACTCAGGGAGTAAATCCACATTTCATGCCGGCAAGACACACCACCAGTGAGCTCCAACGGAAACGAATAATCTGCCAGACCAGTCAGACCAAATACCACACAGCATTTTGGAAATTATAGAGAAAATAATGTCGGTAGATATTTATGAGCGCTCAAGATCCTTCTTGAAGAAGCTTCAATAATAATAACAGTACCTTAGACGGAGAAGCGTAGCCAATTTCGGTGACGTAGCCGTGACAAAGAACGTCAATATAGTCATGAAGGTTGGCTCAAGAAGCTTCCGAAACATTTTTTGTAAAGGCGAGTTCTCGTCCTCTAGGGCGCGTCCTGTGACGCCCAGGGCACACGACGAAACCACGTCGGACGTGTACCGCATGCATAGACGCCACGCCTCCAACCCGTCTGAAATAATAATAATAACAATAATAATAATACTACAACTCAACCAATTACTAAAGATAACAGAAGTATTCAGCAATGATATAAATATGGCTTTTGGAACAGACAAATGTAAGAAAAATAGCATAGTCTAGGGAAAACACACTAAACAAGAAGATTACATATTGGATAACCACAGCGACCGCATAGAAGCGATGGAAAAAACAGATGCCTATAAATATCTAGGATACAGACAAAAAATAGGAATGGATATACAAATATTAAAGAAGAACTAAAAGAAAAATATGGACAAAGACTAACAAAAATACAAAAAACAGTAATGACATCAAGAAACATGACAAAAGCTATAAATACCTATGCTATACCAATATTGACCTCCTCATTTGGAGTAGTGAAATGGAGTAACACAGACCTAGAAGCACTCAATACACTTACACGATAACAATGCCACAAATATAGAATACATCACATACATTCAGCAACAGAAAGATTCACATTAAGCAGAAAGGAAGTAGGAAGGGGATTTATCGATATAAAACACCAACATTATGGACAAGTAGACAATTTAAGAAAATTCTTTCTAGAACGAGCAGAAACTAGCAAAATACACAAATCAGTCACTCATATGAATACATCGGCTACACCTTTGCAATTTCATAACCACTTCTACAACCCTTTAGATCACATACATCGTAACATCAACAGATACGAAGAAAGTAAATTGGAAAAAGAAAACACTACATGGCAAGCACCCGTATCATCTAACACAGCTACACATCGATCAAAACGCATCCAAAACATGGCTAAGAAAAGGCAATATATACAGTGAGACGGAAGGATTCATGATTGCAATACAGGATCAAACAATAAACATGTATGCAAGGTTCTCGGGTGTCCAGCCGGATCCTGTCGTCGAAGTTCCACGATATTTCGGCGGATAACCGTTCCGCCATCATCAGGTGGTGCTGATGGAATGATCTGCCTGCGCTGTGTCCGCGGTATTTATGTCCGCGGGGTCCCGAGTCGTACCCCGGCGCGGGCGGCCGGCGGGGCGACGCGTGGTGGGGTGGGGGTGGGGGTAGCTGCAGCCACGCCCGGTGGTACGCGCAGTCCATCTCCGTCCGCCGTGGCGGAAGGATCTCGCGTCCGCTCGCGCCGTTGCTCTTGGGTGGTATTTAATAATGGTTCCCAGGCCTTGCTAAGTTGAAACCCGGTGTCCCTATTGATGAGGTTATATGTTACTCGAATTTCTATGGTCTCCTTGTAGATACTGTCCCAGTAGGCACTTGTGGCCGTCAGGATTTTTCTCTCTTCGGTTTCAATGAAGTGTTCTGCTAGGGCCGAATGGCTGGGTTGGCGTAAGCGGGTGTGACGTTCGTGTTCTTTGCATCGGTCCTCGACCGTGCGAACTGTTTGGCCGATGTAGGATTTGCCACAGCCGCATGGGGTTTTGTACACGCCCGCTTTCTTAAGGCCTACGTCATCTTTTGCCGTCCCTAGTAGGTCACGAATCTTTGCTGGTGGTCGCAAGACTGTGTCAGTTTTTGACGACACTTTGCCAGCAAACGGCAGAAAGCGCTTGCTTCTCTTCTTCGGGTTGTTCTTCATCTCGGTTCTTGCTGCACTTCTGTTGTCGGAAGGCCCTTTGGATTTGGCGGTTGGCATACCCATTCTTGCGGAACACGGTCTCCAGGTGTTTGAGTTCCGGTGGCAAGTACTTTTCATCAGAGATCGCGTGTGCTCTATGTACCAAGGTATTGAGCATTCCATTAAGCTGAGCCGGACGGTGGCAGCTGGACGCATGTAGGTACAGGTCAGCGTGTGTGGGCTTTCGGTACACACTGTGACCCAGTGAGCCATCAGACCTACGTTCCACTAGGACATCAAGAAAGGGTAGTTTTCCATCTTTCAAAGTCTCCATGGTAAACTGAATGATACTATGGACCGAATATAGATGTTGCAGAAAAATCTGTAGCTGTTCCTGTCCATGTGGCCAGATGACGAACGTGTCGTCCACGTAGCGAAAGAAGCAAACAGGTTTCAGTTCGGCGGCTTCCAGTGTTTCCTCTTCGAAACTCTCCATGAACAGGTTGGCCACCACTGGGGAGAGCGGGCTCCCCATGGATACTCCGTCGGTGTGCTCGTAGTTCGCTACACCCGTCTACAACTGGACAAGAACGCTAAGGAGCTGCTGCATCTTCACCTACGATTATCCTCCGTACTCCAAGATCACTCTTGGGAATTGGTGGACGGCGTTAACTGGGCCCAGGCAGACTCGACCCACCGTAAATTCACGGATAAGCAGATCACCAAGTTTGCACGACTACCTGGCAAACCGAAACATTAGATAGAGCTCACTAGGCGGACCGTGATTAATGTCACGGGTAAATCACTCGACGACGCAGCTACAGCTGTACTTGAAAAAGGACTCAATTTCGCACCGACACGTGCGTATCTGCAGTTCAATGAAATAATCTCTTCAGTAGAACAGGCAGTACGTGGCTTACCAGATGACAAAGCAGAAGAAATCAGAAGGGAAACTTGCCGGATTGTTTCAAGGGCAAAACCGGCCAGAAGCAACATCTCGGGAGCAGAAAGAGCAACACTACGATCCCTCAGAGACAATAAGGAGATAGTCGTTCTTCCTGCCGACAAAGGAAATGCCACAGTCATCCTTGAGAGACGCGACTTCGAACAGAAGATGCTGCAATTGCTAGACGATCCAGCATATCGGAAAATCAACCCAGGCCCGACCAGGAAGATACAACCAAGCACCGCCACCTTGCTGAAAAATGGCGCGCTCAAAGACAAGACTCCGGCAAAGTTCGGCGGTAGCTCCGAGGATATATGGTCTCCCAAAAACGGACAAAGAAGGGATGCGATCCATAGTCAGCAACATAGGGGCACCGACGTATCTTTTGGCGCAGCACTTAGCGAGCATGCTAAGAATTTATGTGGGGAAATGTGCGCACCATGTCTGGAACTCGACGGACTTCATTGGCCGCCTGAAGGAGATGACAGTACGAGAATCCGACATCATGGTCAGCTTCGATGTCTTCACACGTGTCCCGCCGGAAGATTCTCTCCACTTAATCAGCGAGAAATTCGGGCCTGAACTGACAAATTGTTCAGTCACGTGTTAACATCGACGTACTTTGTCTTCAACGGTCAATACTTCGACCAGACCGACGGAGTATTTCAATTTTAGAATCTCTAATAAAGACAAAAACATAGTTCTGAAATTCACAGAAAGCCAAGAACTGTGAACTAGATATTAAAAGATCCCCTCGTGGTGCGAAAAGTCCGTAAAAGTTTCTCGGTTTAGCCACGACACCATAGAAAGTCGTGTAGATGACATTCAGTATAAGTGCTCTGGCTTACCACCCGAGACTACGCTACTTACGTTAACCCATTCATAACTTATCTTAATGATTCGGCATGTACGATTTCCTCCTACCTGTTTTCTTACAATCTCTTGTAGATGATGTCTCTCTAAGCAGCTATTTTTAGCGTATTGTATACTTTAGAAGGTGAAAGCAGGTGGCTAGCAATTATAAGTAGTTGTGCGGGTAGCTAATTTACTTGAAATAAGTCCGAGGATGCCATTACGTAGTATTTACTAGCGAACGTCGTAAAACAGTTAGAGTGAAACAGTCTCAAACCAGTCGTCTCAGAAAGTTAATGAAATTCGAGAGCATGGTAAATCCGACTATTTCAGAAGAACACGCTTTGAGTACTTCTTATCGTCGTCCGACTAGATTGTTGAACAGTCGAAATCTCTTGCATACTTCGTAAAACTTCTCAGCTATTCGTACATCGTCGTGTCTTAACAGTATTCATTTGTCTACCAACTAAACTGGATTACCGAATAGTGGTACTGCCGTATTAAAGATACGATGACTCTTAGGCTCCTCGTGGTATTTTATATGACGAAAGTAAACGGGTAACTATTATTTAATAAACAAATTGCTGAGTTTCGCTCTGGAACGCCTGTGGTTTCCCTACGTGTCGGTCGTCAAACAAAATTTTCCTCTTAGTCCGCGTACCTCTCCCCACTCCAATGACTCGCTACTGTGCCGTACGATTTATTCGTCTCCAGCGCCTCCGTGAGAACCAGCTTCTAATTCGGTGCTAACGTACTCTGCACTAATGTGTAAGGCAGCGTATTACTTCTGCTAGCTGCAGAGTCCCAGTGAAATGAAATATTTAGAAAATAAAATTGCCTCCAAAACAAGAGTCATCTCAAAGTCTTTCCAGCTGGCGAGACCAACATAAAACGGCATGTTCAAGTACATAATTAACAGCAAGCTCAGTATATTAATGAATATAACTAAAATACATTAAAAATAAAAGTTATAAAATCAGTTGTATCCAGTATTAGATACTATTCTGCTTTAATATATAAAATACTTTATACAAAAGAATTCAACGAACCAGTTGGTGAACGGGCACTCACAAACAAGAAATCAGTTTTGCAAAGCTGCCTTTCTGAGGAAAGGTTTTTTAGCTAATTGCCTACCTCTTTAAGACATGTGTTTCTACACCAAAAGTGAGGTACAAAATAAAATTATTTATAGCATCAAACACTATGTAATAATACAAGCACAAACTTATATGCAACCTGTGTCCAAGCTTCTATATTTGACAAACTGACAGAAACTTCATTGCAAGATTCTTAGAGCATAGTGAGGTACTCCGTCTTAACAACCTGCAGAAATCCAATTTTGCTATACATCTTAGCCAACGTAGCCGTTCCCCAAATAGCACAGACCAAAATCTTCAAGCACTTCATCTTGCTCACAAAGGCTTCTTGAACAAATTAAAATTTTTATCAGCACACATATAACATAAGAATACTTTCTCATGATCAAACTGAAAATAAGAAAAAGTTTTTGCGCAGTACTTCTGAGGTTTATAACGAACAGCTGATCATACAACCCGCTCACTCCCCCCACCCCCCTCCTCCCAACCGTTACTTTACTGTGCTTGTACTTATGTGACCTGTTACCTGCCAGTAACCTACCAAATTATAGTTCTTGTGCTATTCAGGTTAGTAACTTTGGTTAAAACATTTTAAAAAAAACCAATGACACGTATTGACAGCTGTTTCAGCCATCAGTAACTTGACGCGATCTGCCAGCTAGAAGATGATATTTTTTATTACAACGGCCATAAGGCAATAATTCAAGGTCATGTAATGTAAGATTAGAGATAATGCAGCATCTTACGTCCAAGTTTTGAATTTTCTGAGCCTGAATTTACTGTAACGCTACTTGTCAACATTCATGTTAATACCAGTCTGGTTCAATATTTTTTTTCCTCACACAGCATTTATACACGGTGAGTCACGCAAGACGTAAAGCCCCTTTTATTTCGTACAGCTTACACAAATCGAAACTCGGTTTACAGTAAATGTTAGAGCGCCGAGGGGCACGTATTTTTTGTTTGGTTAATGAAGACTGTAGCAGCAGCAACAACAATAACAGAAATAGTTTCTGTAACGTGCTATTTCTCTCTTACCATCCCACGCCAGCCAATCGTTGCCTATGCGAAGCCTTAAGCAGCTAATTAAATTCGCATCCCTTCTCAAATTACTGCAGGAATTCAACGCACCCTGGAAACTTTATCGGCAGAATCCTATCTTGTTCCTACTCCTCTTCCAATATGGGTCGCTACCAACTATCAATACGCACTTCATCCTGTTCATCACCACACATTTCATGTCTCAAAGTAACGTTAACCAAATTTTGTGTTATGATCCCCTTAACCTTTTCCTCTTTCTTCCGTAAATCAAGGCTCTGTTTACCCCTCAGTACCACATTTCACAGCTCGCACTCGATATCCAACTCTCAAATATACACATGTAACCCCCTTTAAAGCGCTCCCGTGAACGTAATACCGTGTTCCTATTACCTGCTTTATCTCATTCCAACATATCCACTCATTTAACCATCTAGAATTACCATGAGAAACTGTTCATTCACTTGTGTCCACAGCCATCAAATAGTAAGCACAGTTTGTTTATCAAAAGACTTTAGACATATTAACCCTTTATCTGTAACCTCATGCAGTATTTTAAAACAGAGCTGCAAGTCGAAAATACACAATGTTGGCAGAAGATCGCTCTTCGTACAGATGGTCGCCTGCCCTCAGGGTGGGGGAATGAAATTCTGTATAATAGAAAAATAATTGTAATGCTCTGTCTGTAGATCTCGTCAGAGTGACATTACTGTGAATAGTGGCAATATTTTTGCTAGTAATAATGTACTGCTGTATACATAAATAAATATTCAACTGTACGAGTTATGCCAACTAACGAATATGTGACCAAGGTCGCAACAGCGAGTGTAACACTTAGTCACAGTGACAACATCAGTCAAGTGAACCAAAAGCAAAAACTGCTAGGCCATCACGACTCCGAAACGTTTATCTAGGTCTAATCAGTATTCTTACTGCCACGCTGCAACGTCTCACAACCGTTTAAGTAGTATATACTTATATGGATATGGTGTCTGTTCCTTCGGACATGTCCGAAGGAACAGACACCGTTTCCATGTTCTGGCAGTACCGGCCATGACCTTTTTCTTCTGTGCGAATGCACACATATTCCCCGAACTCTTACGGGACATGGTAAGAATGTCTTCCACGAGTAATGAGTGTGTTTGGTACGAACACTACGAATGTAGTGTGTAGACATACAAGGTGAGAATGTGGGTCTCGCGGGAGACGTGCGCAAGACAGTTCCTGCAGTCGCGCTATCCTCTGTGCCCTCGGTTGCTCAGATGGATAGAGTGTCTGTCATGTAAGCAGGAGATCCAGGGTTCGAATCCCAGTCGGGGCACACATTTTCACCTGTCCAGGGTTCGAATCCCAGTTGGGGCACACATTTTCACCTGTCCGTTGATATATATCAACGCCCGTTAGCAGCTGAAAGTATTAAATTAGTTCTAATTTTGTTTAAGTAGTAGGTGTTGAAGGCTACATTTGGATCGTGGCTGTAAACCACAATTATTGCATGAAATACCTGTACTAGCTTTGGGCCCCTCTTCTTTCAGCACTCGCACCATGTTATCGCAGACGTCTTTGATCAGCAGGAACATGGGTTTCAGGCGGCTAGCTGTGAACGACGGACTCAGCTGAGACCGGACTTTCCTCCACCTGCACACAAGATGCTTGCGTTACGGACAGAGGTACACAAAACTACATCGTACTACTCAGACAAATTTGGAAGACGCAGAGGTAACTTTATGTCTGGACAATTACTTCTAGTCCACAGCTAACACTTTTAATAAAAATTAGAATCAAGTATGATGCAGAAGGCTAATGTATTTACATGTGTTGATAATTTCATGAGCATGTCAGCTGTGAAATGGGCTTGTAACGTTAATAGTGTAAAAAGAATAACACGTTTACGTTTGTTATTAAAACAACCAAATTTCACGTTTTCGATAATCTATGGGGTCCAACATCTAGCATTTACCGAAGATAATCATAATAGATTGTAAACCCACTGTGTTTGTATACACACTCAGAAGACAAACTCGGATGTCAACATATGAGTAACTTCGTCACATTCACACAGTTGACGGATATGTAGATGACTGCAGTGGCCACCAGAGTGCATTCGTGTTCTTCGTCTTCTGTGTTGTTACAAGGCATGGTGGGGTACACAAGGGCATGAGCTGTGTCAGATGTTGAGCGATCATTTTGAGTGACAGGGACACGCTGCGTCCGCATGTGACACAGCGTTATCAGCATGTTGGCCGGCTGTCAAATAGTGCAGTATCCAGATTTGTGGATTATTTGGATGTGATAGTGCCCAGATGATGGACAGCACGCGAATGTGGGGACAGGTATTGTATTGTATGTTAACCGGGGACCTAGAAACGACGGAGAGGCTCCGTCCCCGCCGCAGCCGCAGCGGCCCACAACCCCACGACGACTACCGCACTCCACTTCACCCCTCCGCCGCCCCATGCCGAACCCAGGGTTATTGTGCGGTTCGGACCCCCGTGGACCGCCCAGGGAACGTCTCACACCAGTGTAGCCCCAGTGTTTGCGTGGTAGAGTAAAGGTGGTGTCCGCGTACGTGGAGAACTTGTTTGCGCAGCAATCGCCAACATAGTGTAACTGAGGCGGAATAAGGGGAACCAGTCCGCATTCGCCGAGGCAGATGGAAAACCGCCTAAAAACCGTCCACAGACTGGGCGGTCCACAGGACCTCGACACAAATCCGCCGGTCGGATTCGTGCCGGGGACCAGGCGCTCCTACCCACTCCGGCAAGCCGTGCGTTAGACTGCACGGCCAACCGGGTGGGTGGGGACAGGTATACTCGTCATCAAGGTTCCCGTGGACTACGTCTTCCACAAGGAAGGATCGTCGTTCTATGCACTAAGCACAATGTAATCCCTCATGTCTGCTGCTGCCATCCGAGAGAGAACAACTATTGGACTGACTGCAACATTCTGTATCAACCCACACCACTGGTCAGAGAGTAGCAGCGCCTGGAATAGGGTTTTACCATGCGAAGGGTAGGTTGCCGTCAACACCACGACAAAAACAGCTGCATTTCGTGTGGTGCCCTCACCAGGAAGGATGAACGACGTCGTATTGTGTCCAGCAGTGAATCGTTGTTTAGCATTATGCCGGATGGCCATCGTCGGCGATCTGGGCACAGTCGTGTTACTCCTGCTGTCAAAGTGTTGGGAGCCATTCGGTACCACTTTTGGTAACGGCTGATAGTTTTTGAGTAATAAACGGCAGAGCAGTACGTCATGGACATTCTGCGTCCTCTTAAAAGTTACATCTTACACTACAGTATAGTGGTGCCATTTTTCAACAGCACAATGCTCGTCCGCACATGTTACGTGTCTCTATGAAGTGTCTGTCTGATAGAGGTTGGTGGCGTGCAAGATCCTCTGATCTGTGGGACCAACTCTGACACCGACTGCATCTCACTGCTGTTACGCAGGATATTAAAGACGAGTGACACCAGTTCTGAGCCAACTTGCATCCAGGCCATACTGATAACTGGCTCATACTTTCAAGTTCTTTGCAGAATTTGACTTGATTTTGTCATCACTGAAAGAGCATCACATCAGCTCGATCCATGAAGTTCCTTTACGTTTCCTCCTGCTCTTCTTGATCCTTCAATTTTTTCTTGGTCAGGATGTGTACAAGACCGGAAAGTGACTTATGGAAATAGATATTAAAATGAGGTATCATTGGGCAACCGAACATTTAGCACCGTTAACAGATTTCGTATTCGTCTTTTGAAACATCTGAGTATATCCTGTAAGGACTCAGTACGCCATGACGCACTACAATCGACTTGCTAACAAAGCACTGTTCGAATTCTCGGCTCCTTTGCACCCGTTTGTTCGCCTGCAACATACTGGAAGAGAGCCATAATGCAGTGAACACATAGTGAGTAGTGGGGCGATCACTCTGTTGTAGAAATAATTCAGAAGCAAAGATCGCTTAGATACTGTTGACTGGATAACCGGTTTCAGCACACTAAAGTTGCAGCTGGTCTGACTCATGCATCGTTATATCCAAATGGTTTATAAATGTTAATCTACATCCAGATACTATGATGGCACCTTTAGTGTATTGAAACCGGTTATCCAATGAACAGTATTTAAGCGATCTAGGCTTTTGAATTATTTCTAGAGCCATAATGGTTTGAGAACAGTTGACAGACAAGAAAATTCTTTTGTCACCGCTACCCTTATTGCCACACCATCCTCCAATCACCTGGCGTCAAATCTACTGAGCGCATCTAGGAGGCCATGGAGTGAAATGTGCTAGCCTAGGACGTTGTTCCATCCCAAATAGATAAGTTATGAGCAGCTCTGAAGTGGTCAGATGGCTTCCCAAAGCTTGTGGTGTTTCAAAAGATGCATGCCAAGACGCATTTCACCAACGGGAAAACAAAGGATGCTCCACGCTACGGTTTGTAGTTCAATTACTCCGAAGAACATATTTACAAGAAAACAAAACTTTTTATTTAATTACGAGGGCTATTCAGAAAGTGGGTAACATTTTGTCATTAAAAAAACTAAGTACAAGAAATACATTTTAGTAAATACATCTGAAACAGCGACTGCCACACTACTTTTCCACATAGTCACCAAACACATGGAGGCAGTTATCATATCGGTGGTCAAGATATGAAATACCTTCGTCGTAAAATTCTGCCTCCCGAGACTTCAGCCAGTGATTCACACCCGTCTGGAGTTCCGCGCTGCGTTGCAAACCGGTTCTTCATCTTGGGAAGCGAGTGGAAGTCGCTAGGTGCAAGATCGGGGCTGTAGGGCGAATGAGGGAAGATTTCCCATTTGAACGAATTAAGGAGCTCTTTAGTGCGTTTTGCCGTGCGAGGTCGGACATTATCGTGCAAAAACAAAATTTTGGACGTCAGCTTTCCTCGGCGTTTTGTTTTGAACTGCTCTTCTAAGGCTGTGCAAAGTTTGGCAGTACCAGGCAGAATTTGTGGTTGTTCCACGTTTGAGAAAATCAATAAGAAGCACACCTTGCCTATCCCAAAACACTGTCGCCATCAACTTCCTTGCTGACAAGGTTTGCAAACATTTTCTTGGTTTTTGCGTGCCTCCACTCCATGGACTGTAGTTTTGTCTCGCAATTGACGTGTAACACCGTTGTGTCGTCTCCGGTTACGATTCGATCCAGTAATGAATCACCACGTTTGTGTTACGCCTCCAAAAATGCCGCCGTTGCCCTCATTCGCTGTTCTTTATGGTGCTCTGTAAGCATTTTGGGCACCCATCGTGCACAAAATTTGTGGTAGCCTAGCTTATGAGTGACAGTTTCAAACAACAAAGTCCGTGAAACTTGTGGAAAAGAAAGCGAAAACTCCCTTATTGTGAAGCGGCGGTTTTCACGAATCGTTTCATCAACTTCGGTGACCATAACGTCAGTCACAATGATCGGGCGTCCACTCTTCTCTTCATAATGAACGTAGGTTCGGCCATTTTTAAACCAAATGCACCATTTCCTCCGGAGCATTCAGTCATTACGTTGTTTCCGTACACTTCGCACAGTTCACGATAAATTTCTATAGGTTTTAGGTTTTTCCGCAACAAAAACAGTATCACAGGCCGCACCTCACAACTGGCGGGATTTTCGATTACAGCGCACATTTCAAATTCGAATATCGAAAAACCCAGACGCGCTGAGACGTTCCCGCTGTCGCGGATGGATGCCGACTGATCAGCCGAACACGCCCATACCAAAATATATGAGGTCGGCGCGCACCTAGCGGCGTCAGACGGAAACGTTCCGTACTTTCTTAATAGCTCTCGTAGATTCAGTTGTAAATGACTGCAACGGGTAGTGTTACACCATAATGTGTGGCATGGTGTCATCTCTAAAGAATCTGTGGCAGATAGCTTACCGCTATTTCTTCCCGACGGCTCGTGGCACCAATCTGCCTGTATCTCCTGCACGGATTCCGTGATTTGACGGCTGCCTATACGTCAGAGCTAGTCGCACAATTCTGTGACCTCCTCGTGGTGTTGTCGCCCTTGAAGGACCCGTGCCACACTGTTGTCCTTAATCGTTCCGTCACCAATTGTTCTGCTGTCATTGCACTACAGCCGAATGTCAACCTGATCTGCCTCCATGCTCCTGATGCCAATGATCCGATCTTTCTTAAAGTCCGAAAGAAGGCGACAACGATGTTCTATTAACGTTAGACAAACCTAATATCCGAAATGTACTCACATAGTTAGGGGGGAGAAAAATTGTCACGAAATTTTAATGCTGGATAGCTAATGCTAGTAGGAATCAAATTTACTAAATTTTTTTTATAGGGCGGAAATGCATCGTTTTTAAACTACGGAAACTTGGCGCCACGCGCTCCAATTTGCCGTGGATTGCCCTGTTGCCATTCGTGAGTTGACCGGCATTGCTATGGTTCTCGCTACAACTGCGCGTGCGGGCCGCCTTGGATACATTCCGATCTCCAGCAGGCAAAGAATTCGCGGTCATGCGTTGTCCAGAGCATCCGGCAATAGGGCAATCCCACGGCCAATCGGAGTGCTTGGCGCCAAGTTTCCGTAGTTTAAAAATGGTGCGTTGTCAGTAGTTTTGGTTCCTACTGGCATCAGCTATCCAAGATTAAAATTACATGACACAATTTTTCTCCACCCTGTATAGGATAGGCTTTTTCTGTGCCGAAAACACTTAAAATAAGCTCCCATAAGGATGAAATTTTTGTCAACATATCTCAGAGACATGGACACAATGGACCATAAGTTTGATATCGTGCTGTCTTTATGTTCAAAGTACATGGTGTAACACATTCCATTTCAGTCAGTGTAAAGCAAAAAGACATTCAAGTGATAATTATCAGATTGCAGTTGAGCTGCAAAGATCAGCAGCGGTAGTGGAACTGTAAGAGTGTCATAGTAATAACTACAACTTCTGGACCACATTTTTTCCTCAGGATAAGATATGTGTGTGTTTCAACTTCTTTTGACGTCTGACAGCATACTGGTGTAGAGTGTCATGTAAACTTAAGTACAATATATGACTGAGGCATGGGCAGTTAAAATACAAGAGATGTGATTAAATAAAAATGTACATGAGAGGTCCATCTCACCTTTAGGTGTATCGGTACAATGAACCAGTGTACTGGGAGAGATGAACAATATAAAAATGGGTCAACATGAAGAAAAGAGTCAATTAAAAATTCATATTTTTGTTTTCAATATGTATGATGAACCAGTGTACTGGGAGAGATGAACAATATAAAAATTGGTCAACATGAAGAAAAGAGTCAATTAAAAATTCATATTTTTGTTTTCAATATGTTTTAATCAATATAGAATTATAAAATTAAGTAGTGGCCAAGCGGTTCTAGGCGCTACAGTCAGAAACTATGCGACCGCTATGGTCGCACGTTCGAATCCTGCGTCGGGCATGGATGTGTGTGATGTCCTTAGGTTAGTTAGGTTTAAGTAGTTATAAGTTGTAGGGGACTGATGACACCAGAAGTTAAATCCCATAGTGCTCAGAGCCATTTGTACCATCTGAAATATTAAATATTTTAGTCCAGAATAATTTTATCAGTTTATCACAAATTTTGAACAAAGGTTTTTCTGATAAGTTCTTGACTTTGTTCAAGCATTACTCTGTCTTTTTCTCATCACAGCAGTTACACTTATTACCAAAATTTTGACCATTATGAACAGGAAACACAATCCAATAGTAATTTTTATGTTTGGCAATAAACTTCACCACAGCCAACACATTCATCCTCATCTTATTCATCAAATTTCTATTTCCGTAATCTTCTATAGTGTCTGCACGTGATGAACACTGAGAGCTATTTGTAGTATTTTTCTTACTGAGCTTCTTCGGTCTGCTTTTCTCTCATTATTATGCTGGTATTCCCCATTGTTCATTGATCGTTTTTGTATCTTTTTCTGTTTCCTTTCTCCTCTTTTCCCAATTTTCCTCTATAGTTTCAATATTTTCAGCAGAGTTTAACCCGTTTTATACAATCATTGCCTTCCTAATAACAGTCACGGTTTTTGTCAATAGAAGAAAAAGTATTGTCTGTTCTGGCTTAGTAGTAGTCAGTTTTGATGTGATAATCTTGAAAGATTAAAACTATCTGCCAGGCCGAGACTCGAACTCGGGACCTTTGCCTTTCGCAGGCAAGTGCTCTACCATATAAGCTACGCAAGCACGACTAACGACCCCTCCTCACAGCTTCAATTCTGCCACTACCTCGTCTCCTTGCCCGCGAAAGGCAAAGGTCCCGAGTTCGAGTATCGGTGCGGCACACAGTTTTAATTTGCTAGGAAGTTTCATGTCAGTGTACACTTCACTGCAGAGTGAAAATCTCATTCTGGAATCTTGAAAGTTTTAGGTTTGACTTAGGCAGATAACGCTGCCCTTTTGGTGTGCTTTGAATCAGTATGTCGTTTGATGAGCTTTGAGGTGGTTGGCTGGCATGTGTGCAAGATTCTGCTCTTCCATTTACATTAAAACAATAGGTTAATTTCATGCCTACATAAATCTCAAACTTGCAGTAAAAAAAAAGAAAAAAACTGTATCAATATTGTGAAAACTGAGCCTTACTATTAAAGTTATGTAACAACAAATAACTCTTTTCGGTTTACCAGAACAGAGAATGTTATTTTTCTCCAGATCTGGTGGAAAGTGACAGCAACTCTGCTGCATGACGTTTATTCACAAAAGAGCTTCCTCACAAGTAGTGTGATCCGCTCTCCACCGGCGCATTTGTGAAATTTCCCAATGGTCCGTCTCACCCAGTGGTCCAACTCTTACCCTACGTATCTGACGTAAGCACCTGTTTTGGGTTTGTTTTATTGGGCTGCTCCCGGGAGTTCGCTCATCATTGGTGGTACACTTATTAAACAAGACAAGTACACTGGTGTGCAAAACTTAAGGACGAAAGTAACTTCCGCATGATGTGTCACTGCCAAATAACATACCTGGGTGAAATGTAGGAATCGAGGTAGTGCCGGAATTAAAGCTGTAATTACGAATTTTGAGTCGTGGTTTGGTAGCTCACCTGGTAGAGCACTTGCCCGCAAAAGGCAATGGTCCCACGTTCGAGTATCGGTCCGGCACACAATTTTAATCTGCCAGGAAGTTTCAGGTTTGGGTGAGTGAGATTCAGACATTCTTGAAATCTCGCTTTCCTCTATGTATATTTTTTTCACAGTTATCGCTTTTTAACTTATAAATACGAATGGAGAAATTTGCAGGACTGTTCTATATTATAACAAATTTTTAATTCTCATATACAGGGTGTTACAAAAAGGTACGGCCAAACTTTCAGGAAACATTCCTCACACACAAAAAAAGAAAATGTTATGTGGACATGTTCCGGAAACGCTTACTTTCCATATTAGAGCTCATTTTATTACTTATCTTCAAATCACATTAATCATGGAATGGAAACACACAGCAACAGAACGTACCAGCGTGACGTCAAACACTTTGTTACAGGAAATGTTCAAAATGTCCTCCGTTAGCGAGGATACATGCATCCACCCTCCGTCGCATGGAATCCCTGATGTGCTGATGCAGCCCTGGAGAATGGCGTATTGTATCACAGCCGTCCACAATACGAGCACGAAGAGTCTCTACATTTGGTACCGGGGTTACGTAGACAAGAGCTTTCAAGTGCCCCCATAAATGAAAGTCAAGAGGGTTGAGGTTAGGAGAGCGTGGAGGCCATGGAATTGGTCCGCCTCTACCAATCCGTCGGTCACCGAATCTGTTGTTGAGAAGCGTACGAACACTTCGACTGAAATGTGCAGGAGCTCCATCGTGCATGAACTTGTAAAGGCACATGTTCTAGCAGCACAGGTAGAGTATCCCGTATGATATCATGATAACGTGCTTTATTGAGCGTGGTGGAAGAACAAACTAAAATGAGCTCTAACATGGAAATTAAGGGTTTCCGGACACATGTCCACATAACATCTTTTCTTTATTTGTGTGTGAGGAATGTTTCCTGAAAGTTTGGCTGTACCTTTTTGTAACACCCTGTATATGTAGGTTTTTTGAAGTACAAGTCTTATTTTTTCTGAAAATTTCCCAATTATGACATGACAGTAACTTCTGTATTCTTGCTATAATTTGTTCTTCCCTCTTTATTTCATCTGAGTGTAATCTGGCATTTAAAATTTTATCGACTAAGGTGCAGTTGTAACCTTTGATTTTTGTTATTCTTCTTGGTGTCTTTAATTAAGATGTTATGTTTTCTTTTGCCACTTCTTCCTACAGAGGTTCAAACATATGTCTCTTGGGTGCTTTTGAGTAACAAGAGCTATTGTATATTATACAGTCTGAAATTGTCTGTTTCCACTGCAGTTACTCCTTTCAGCAGTGTTAGACAATCATGCTATATTATGTTTTGTCACAGAGAGTACTGACCTTTCACCCTTGAGAAAGAATGGGTTCCTCGCGAATACGGGATCCAGTTTTTCGTCGACAAAGCTGTTGTTGTCCTGGAAGGAGGGGAAGTCCCTGACCAGCATCTGGCGTACCAGCTCGGCGTCCCTCACGAGCAGCGCTACTTCCCGCACGCGGTAGACGCCGCAGAACGGCACACCATCCATCTTGCTGCAAACAAATGGAGTAACATGTCATCAGGCGAGAGCAATGGCATTCGCAGCTTAGTTACTGTTTAATGATGCATGATTAATTTATTTGCTTTTGGATTTTCGGACTGCAGTTCCAAAATGGAGGCTGCTCCCTATACAGGGTGTTACAAAAAGGTACGGCCAAACTTTCAGGAAACATTCGTCACACACAAATAAAGAAAAGATGTTTTGTGGACATGTGTCCGGAAACGCTTACGTTCCATGTTAGAGCTCATTTTAGTTTCGTCAGTATTAACTGTACTTCCTCGATTCACCGCCAGTTGGCCCAATTGAAGGAAGGTAATGTGTTGACTTCGGTGCTTGTGTTGACATGCGACTCATTGCTCTACGGTACTAGCATCAAGCACATCAGTACGTAGCATCAACAGGTTAGTCTTCATCACGAACGTGGATTTCCAGTCAGTGCAATGTTTACAAATGCGGAGTTGGCAGATGCCCATTTGATGTATGTATTAGCACGGGGCAATAGCCGTGTCGCGGTACGTTTGTATCGAGACAGATTTCCAGAACGAAGGTGCCCCGACAGGAAGACGTTCGAAGAGCAATTTATCGGCGTCTTAGGGAGCACGGAACATTAGAGCCTATGACTCGCGACTGGGGAAGACCTAGAACGACGAGCACACCTGCAATGGACGAGGCAATTCTTCGTGCAGTTGACAATAACCCTAATGTCAGCGCCAGAAAAGTTGCTGCTGTACAAGGTAACGTTGACCACGTCACTGTATGGAGAGTGCTACGGGAGAACCAGTTGTTTCCGTGCCATGTACAGCGTGTGCAGGCACTATCAGCAGCTGATTAGCTTCCACGAGTACACTTCTGCGAATGGTTCATCCAACAATGTGTCAATCCTCATTTCAGTGCATATGTTCTCCTTACGGATGAGGCTTCATCCCATCGTGATCAAATTGTAAATTTTCAGAATCAACATGTGTGGGCTGTCGAGAATCCGCACGCAATTGTGCAATCACGTCATCAACACAGATTTTCTGTGAACGTTTGGGCAGGCATTGTTGGTGATGTCTTGATTGGGTACCATGTTCTTCCACCTACGCTCAATGGAGCACGTTATCATGATTTCATACGGGATACTCTACCTGTGCTGCTAGAACATGTGCCTTTACAAGTACGACGCAACATGTGGTTCATGCACGATGGAGCTTCTGCACATTTCAGTCGAGGTGTTCGTACGCTTCTCAAAAACAGATTTGGTGACCGATGGATTGGTAGAGGCGGATCAATTCCACGGCCTCCACGCTCTCCTGACCTCAACCCATTTGACTTTCATTTGTGGGGGCATTTGAAAGCTCTTGTCCACGCAACCCCGGTACCAAATGTATAGAATCTTTGTGGTCGTATTGTGGACGGCTGTGATACAATATGCCATTCTCCAGGGCTGCATCAGCGCATCAGGGATTCCATGCGACGGAGGGTGGATGCATGTATCCTCGCTAACGGAGGACATTTTGAACATTTCCTGTAACAAAGTGTTTGACGTCACGCTGGTACGTTCTGTTGCTGTGTGTTTCCATTCCATGATTAATGTGATTTGAAGATAAGTAATAAAATGAGCTCTAACATGGAAAGTAAGCGTTTCCGGACACATGTCCACATAACATATTTTCTTTCTTTGTGTGTGAGGTATGTTTCCTGAAAGTTTGGCCGTACCTTTTTGTAACTCCCTGTAGACTATCTCCAGTACACCTTCGTGAATAATTAGCAAGTAACCCACTTCCATACGAATTAAAACTGTGTACTGGATGGGTCTCGAACCCTAAACCTAATTTTCACAGGCAGTGTTCTTACCGGCTAAGCTATCCAGGCGCGACTTATGGCTTACACTCACCTTTGCTGGTACTTCTGCAAACAGTTCACTTGGCTATGGTTGTGCAGTTTGCCTTCTTCCTGGACTGATAATCCAGCAGCATGTGCAGGAGAGCTAATGTGAAGTTTGGACATCATGAGAGAGGTTTTTGTGTGAGTAAAGCCGTTATAGTGGCATGGGGCTATGCAAGAGCATTATGTGCTTTAATTAGCCAAACAGCATTTCGTCAATACGTCCATCTTTGTACCCTTCCACAATCACTTGATCAACGGTCAACCGCATTACTTAAACCCGGGACGCTTCTGTGGCGTTGCAGCATCTGGAGTGCGAGAAACTCGCCAACATCGAATTGGTAGCTGCTGAAGAATGCGCCACCACAGTGAGGTCGGCACCACTCACCTGGCACCCACTGGAGCAGCTATATATAGCCGACCTGGCGGTGGAGAGGTGATTACGATGATAGGACGATAGATGGTGGAGGGCGGACGTGGGGTAACAGTCCCGTGAAGGCCCAGAGAGAAGTGGCTGTTAAAATTGATATTTTATTTTCTACTGTAATACTAGCACGGCATCTTTGTAGGAAAAATGACGCGTTGTCTCTTAAGAAAGTACCAACACAATGCAAAACTATCGGAGGTAGGTATGATAAATCGAATTTTTTAGAAACAATTGTGCAATTTTTTAAGTGACACCCGCACGTACGTCGAAATATAGTTTTCGCTAAGTTTTCCTGGACAACATGGCGAATTTTCTGACGTTTGTAAGTAGCTTAAATTGTTTTAGCTGCCGCATTATGACACCTATTTTTTGTGGAATTCTGTTATTTTTCTTGGCACGGGAAAGAGCTTTCGAAGACGATATCAATGGCGTAACAAGTGGATCTGGATGAAATGGTAACAAGATAACAGTCCTGCAAGCCAAAGTCCTACCGTACAAAATGATAGCAAACTTGTGTCTGAAGTACGATCGAAAGTTATTATTGTGAGTAACATATGAAGAAATAGGGTTGCGCTCTAAGAAGACAACGGTTCGATATTTTTTTGTACGCTGCATAAATGACGGTAGTGAATGGCACGACTACCAATAATACTGAAAGAATTGGTAACGAAAATGAACGTGTAAGAGAGAAACTGGGAGCCGGCGATTTCTCTCTCTCTCTCTCTCTCTCTCTCTCTCTTCCACCCTCCCCCCCTACGTTTTATGTAATTAGAACCGCACATCATTCCGTGCTAGTCCATTGTGTATTTTGTATCCTTACAGAAGACAAATTGCATTTTATAAGTAATAAGAATTAGCTGAACTCTTAACATAGGCGCTTTGATACCACCAAAGCAAATACTTTTGATGCAAGTACAGCTTATGTCCAAAAACATAAAAATTATAAAATTATTGTTGAAATTTTGTACTCAGTGCGCTTCTTCGTCATGATAAAAGGCAAGAGTTTCCTATTATTACTGATGAATGTGGAAGTCGTTAATGAGTAACAGAAACATGTTTTATTTAAGTTCGACGATGTACTGAAGCGATATATGATATATATTGGTTTTGTGGAAATTACGTTTTCTAGTGCTATATGATAAATATGTATTGTTTTCTTTATTTTTACTACAACATCCCCCTGTTCCACATAACAAATCAACAATTTTCGGATAAAACCTAAACTAAACATTTACAAGTTCGATACTGCTATAAATACTGTTTCTTTTTAAGCAACAGACAGGAGAATAACTATTAAGGACAAAAACCTTCCATAGGTTACAGTTTCCCTTATGTACCCTTCCTCAGTTTGTAGACGGTTTACTGCTTCCGGTTTTCAGGGGAATCTTCTAAGACATTGACCGCATATGCAAAGGAAGCGATCGCTACAAGGTAACGGCCGATAGGTATGCGACACACCTAACATGCATGTAACACGGTATACGATCTTAACTGACCAAAGCTACCAGGAAAACTACCGTAGTTTACTTTTTAATTTTATCCATATTTGGTAGCTTCAAACGTGACTGTACTCAATACACTCGAGGTATGAATCAAAAAACGCTTTCACTTATAATTTTTCGTGTTTTATACAAGATGCATTTCGGACCATGTGGGTCCATCTTCAGGTGCATGTCGTCTTAATATATGCTTTATTTTTTCTCTTGAATGAGATGAAATGAATATTCCAGTCACGAAAAGGTCCGATTTTAGGTTACGCGCGGAAAATATGTGCGAAATATTGGAAAGATCAACCGTGTAAACTTACCAAATAATCCAAGAATAGCGTTTTTAACGTTTTAGCAACGGCATACATTTTTGCCTCCATCATATCTCTTCATTCAAGAGGTACATTCGCAAAGACATGTGTGTAAACACTTCACAGATCAAACTTCCTGGCAGATTAAAACTGTGTGCCCGACCGAGACTCGAACTCGAGACATTTGCCTTTCGAGGGCAAGTGCTCTACCAAAGCACGACTCACGCTCGGTACTCACAGCTTTACTTCTGCCAGTATCTCGTCTCCTACCTTCCAAACTTTACAGAAGCTCTTCTGCGAACCTTCCAGAACTAGCACTCCTGAAAGAAAGGATATAGCGGAGACATGGCTTAGCCACAGCATGGCTTAGCCCCAGGCTGTGGCTAAGCCATGTCTCCGCTATATCCTTTCTTTCAGAAGTGCTAGTTCTGCAAGGTTCGCAGAAGAGCTTCTGTAAAGTTTGGAAGGTAGGAGACGAGATACTGGCAGAAGTAAAGCTGTGAGTACCGGGCCTGAGTCGTGCTTCGGTAGCTCAGTTGGTAGAGCACTTGCTCGCTAAAGGCAAAGGTCCAGAGTTCGAGTCTCGGTTGGGCACACAGTTTTAACCTACCAGGAAGTTTCATATCAGCGCACACTCCGCTGCAGAGTGAAAATCTCATTCACTTCAGAGATGTTTTTCTACATGGTGTGATCAAAGATGAATTTTTCATAGTACTGAAGATACAATTATTAAAACAATTGATATGTGCAGGAAACAAATTGGCATATGCAGGAAACAAATTGACGTATGCAGGAAATAACTTTAGAATATATCTTTAAAATTACTGAAATAGTTGTGGCTTGCGAAACCTGTTTATTCATTTAACATAGTTTCTGTTTTTTTTCGTAAATCTATTAGCATAACTGGAGATATACCTCCACAAAATCAAAAAACCAGACTCGATGTTAAATGAACAAACAGATTTCGCAAGCCACGGCTATTTCAGTAATTTTAAAGATCTATCCTAAAGTTATAGTCCGGGGCTATCCGTTACCGAGATCTAGAGGGTGAACTCATGCAGAATACCATACAAACGGATCTTTAGACGTTTTCTCCCTGTGGCTCACAATTATCTAAATAACAAACAATAGGAAACCGCTCAAATTTTGACTGTACATTCTTCATACATTCATCTTGAACTGTCACCTTCCGGTTTTCGAAAATCGGTATCTATTGTGAAAATACATCTAAAAACATGATTTATAGTTAAAGCCACTTCTATAAATTCTACTCATGGTAAAATGACAAAATATTTGCTATATGTTAAGATGTTACTCTCGGGGAAGATTGAAACATTTTTCGATATCATTATCCTTTACCGATATCCAGAGGTTCAAAGCTACGTAAGATATTAATATAATATCCAGTCTGGGATGTAAATGTAATTTTTACTGACATAGTGAACACATGGCAAGGGCGCTTCTGAAGTCATCAGATTATGCTTTTAGTCAATTTTTTTCACAAATAAAACCTTATGACGCGCTGCATCTTTGTAATGGGCATTTTATCACATACACACAGATCAAAAGAAGTTTTACATCACCTCGGTTCCGAGAGTTCCGGAACCTGCACAGAAAATTGGAATAGAGATCAACATATATATCATTTCCGCTCTTTTTATTGCTCATTAAAACCACATTTTGCATGTTGTACCACTATACAGAGAGACCTTCGGAGGTGGTGGTCCAGGTTACTGCACGCACCGGTACCTCTAATACCCAGTAGCACGTCGTTTTACATTGATTCATGCCTGTATTCGTCGTGGCATACTGTCCACAAGTTCATCAAGCCACTGTTGGTCCAGATTGTCCCACTCCTGAACGGCGGTTCAGCGTAGATCCCTCAGAGTGGTCGTCGAGTCACGTAGTCCATAAACAGCCCTTTTCAATCTATCCCAGCCATGTTAGATAGGGTTCATGTCTGGAGAACATGCTGGCCACTCAAGTCGAGCGATGTCGTTATCTTCAAGGAAGTCATTCACAAGACGTGCGCGATGGGTGTGCGTATTGTCGTCCATGAAGACGAATGCCTCGCCAATATGCTGCCGATATGGTTGCACTATCGGTCGGAGGATGACATTCACTTATCGTACAGCCGTAAGGCCGCATATCATGACCACTGGCGGCGTACTTCGTCCCCACATAGTGCCATCCCAAAACAGCAGGGAACCTCCACATTGCTGCTCTCGCTGTACAGTGTGTCTAAGGCGTTCAGCCTGACCGAGTTGACTCCAAACACGTCTCTGACGATTGTCTGATTGAAGGCATGAGCGACACTCATCGGTGAAGAGAACGTGATGCCCATCATGAGCGGTCCATTCGACATGTTGCTGGGCACATCTGTACCGTGCTGCATGGTGTCGTTGTTGCAAAGATGGACCTCGTCGTAGACGTCGGGAGTGAAGTTGCGCATCATGCAACCTATTGCGCACAGTTTGAGTCGTAACACGACGTCCTGGGTCTGCACGGAAGGCTCTCAGGGTTCCTCCGAGCAATAATCCGTAGGTAGCGTTCATCCACTACAGTAGTAGCCCTTGGGCGGCCTGAGCGAGTCATGTCATCGACAGTTCCTGTGTCTCTGTATCTGATCCATGTCCGAACAACATCTCTTTGGTTCACTCTGAGACGCCTGGACCTTCCTGGCACAAAGTAACAATGAGGACGTGATCGAACCGCGATATTCACGGTCTGGGCATGGTTGAACTACGACAACACGAGCCGTGTACCTCCTTCCGGGTGGAATGACTGGAACTGATCGGCTGTCGGACCCCTCTATCTACACTCCTGGAAATTGAAATAAGAACACCGTGAATTCATTGTCCCAGGAAGGGGAAACTTTATTGACACATTCCTGGGGTCAGATACATCACATGATCACACTGACAGAACCACAGGCACATAGACACAGGCAACAGAGCATGCACAATGTCGGCACTAGTACAGTGTATATCCACCTTTCGCAGCAATGCAGGCTGCTATTCTCCCATGGAGACGATCGTAGAGATGCTGGATGTAGTCCTGTGGAACGGCTTGCCATGCCATTTCCACCTGGCGCCTCAGTTGGACCAGCGTTCGTGCTGGACGTGCAGACCGCGTGAGACGACGCTTCATCCAGTCCCAAACATGCTCAATGGGGGACAGATCCGGAGATCTTGCTGGCCAGGGTAGTTGACTTACACCTTCTAGAGCACGTTGGGTGGCACGGAATACATGCGGACGTGCATTGTCCTGTTGGAACAGCAAGTTCCCTTGCCGGTCTAGGAATGGTAGAACGATGGGTTCGATGACGGTTTGGATGTACCGTGCACTATTCAGTGTCCCCTCGACGACCACCAGAGGTGTACGGCCAGTGTAGGAGATCGCTCCCCACACCATGATGCCGGGTGTTGGCCCTGTGTGCCTCGGTCGTATGCAGTCCTGATTGTGGCGCTCACCAGCACGGCGCCAAACACGCATACGACCATCATTGGCAACAAGGCAGAAGCGACTCTCATCGCAGAAGACGACACGTCTCCATTCGTTCCTCCATTCACGCCTGTCGCGACACCACTGGAGGCGGGCTGCACGATGTTGGGGCGTGAGCGGAAGACGGCCTAACGGTGTGCGGGACCGTAGCCCAGCTTCATGGAGACGGTTGCAAATGGTTCTCGCCGATACCCCAGGAGCAACAGTGTCCCTAATTTGCTGGGAAGTGGCGGTGAGGTCCCCTATGGCACTGGGTAGGATCCTACGGTCTTGGCGTGCATCCGTGCGTCGCTGCGGTCCGGTCCCAGGTCGACGGGCACGTGCACCTTCCGCCGACCACTGGCGACAAAATCGATGTACTGTGGAGACCTCACGCCCCACGTGTTGTGCAATTCGGCGGTACGTCCACCTGGCTTCCCGCATGCCCACTATACGCCCTCGCTCAAAGTCCGTCAACTGCACATACGGTTCACGTCCACGCTGTCGCGGCATGCTACCAGTGTTAAAGACTGCGATGGAGCTCAGTATGCCACGGCAAACTGGCTGACACTGACGGCGGCGGTGCACAAATGCTGCGCAGCTAGCGCCATTCGACGGCCAACACCGCGGTTCCTGGTGTGTCCGCTGTGCGTGCGTGTGATCATTGCTTGTACAGCCCTCTCTCAGTGTCCGGAGCAAGTATGGTGGGTCTGACACACCGGTGTCAATGTGTTCTTTTTTCCATTTCCAGGAGTGTAGTAGCTGCTGCTCAAGCGCGGTCGTTTACATCTTTGGGCGGGTTGGTGACAACTTCAAAAGGTTCAAATGGCTCTGAGCACTTTGCGGCTTAACTTCTGAGGTCATCAGTCCCCTAGAACTTAGAACTAATTAAACCTAACTAACCTAAGGACATCACACACATCCATGCCCGGGGCAGGATTCGAACCTGCGACCGTAGCGGTCGCTCGACTCCAGACTGTAGCGCCTAGAATCGCACGGCCACTCCGGCCGGCTGTGACAACTCTGAACAGTCAAAGGGACTGTGTCTGTGATACAATATCGACAGTCAACGTCTACCTTCAGGAGTTCTGGGAACCGGAGTGATGCAAAACTTTTTTTGATGTGTTTACGTAAATAACCGAAGGGTACCTACGGCGACAGAAAATGTTAGAGACAAAATTATCCATTCATATTATTTGTTCCCTAGCACAATTACTCAAAGCTTCAACAGAAATTGATAGTTTGGCAGCTGACAATGTGAATTTCTCTGTGTCTTTTACAAGCGACAAAGACGGCCGAAAGAAATGCCTTCTGTTGATAGTGTTAGTGATTACACCAGTGATCGAACAAGCTTTAACAAGAAATTTATGTTTTACTCTTTTAGGAGTTTCTTCCTGCGCTTACCGATAAATCTCTAGGAACGATTCTGTTGACGATGTGTTGCCAAGAAATAAGTCTTTGAAATTCCCGAAAGGCACCGAAGGTTTCACACAAGGCACTCCCAGGCGTTGCCAGTAGCTATGATTCCACGACAGGTACTTCCATAGCAGCCAGGCAGCCAACACCACCAGGGCGCAGGTAGTAAACCAGTCGACGGCCATGACGTTTATCTAGAATGAAAAAAAAGAAAAAAAAGCCCTCACTTTCTGAAAGATTTAGTAGAAGACACAAAAGTTTTTTAGCTATTAATTTAAATGTCTCTTAGTGATACAGACATGTTGTTTATATGAAATACAAAATTCCTTTGAAGTATACAGTTATTGCTACGATTGCAAAGTATGCAGAATTTTATACATGGTGGTCCAGTGATAGTGACCGGGCCAAATATCTCACGAAATAAGCATCAAACGAAAAAACTACAGAGAACGAAACTCGTCTAGCTCGAAGGGGGAAACTAGATGGCGCAATTGATGGCCCGCTAGATGGATCCGCCATAGGTCAAACGGATATCAACTGCAGTGGTGTCAGAGATGTGATATTTTACCTGATTCCTGATATTCGCGGTACACTCGTGAAATGGTCGTACCGGAATATCCCCACTTCATTGCTACCTCGGAGATGTTGTGACCCATCGCTCATGTGCCTGTTACAACACCACGGTGAAACTAACTTAAAACTTGATAACCTGCCATTTTATTACATATTCGTCTAGTATGTAAAGAAATATGAATATTTTAGTTGACCACTTTTTTCGCTTTGTGATGGATGGCGCTGCAATAGTCACAAACGTATAAGTACGTGGTATCACGTAACATTCCTCCAGTGCGGACGGTATTTGCTTCGTGATATGTTACCCGAGTTAAAATGGACCGTTTACCAATTACGGAAAAGGTCAATATCCTGTTGATATATCGCTATTGTGATCAAAATGCCCAACGGGCGTGTGCTATGTATGCTGCTTTGTGTCCTGGACGACATCATCCAAGTGTCCGGACCATTCGTCGGATAGTTACGTTATTTAAGCAAACAGGAAGTGTTCAGCCACATGTGAAACGTCAACCACGACCTGCAACAAATGATGAGGTTCAAGTAGTTGTTTTAGTTTCTGTCGCGGCTAATCCGCACATCAGTAGCAGACAAATTGCGCGAGAATCGGGAATTTCAAAAACGTCGGTGTTGAGAATGCTACATCAACATCTATTGCACCAGTACCGTATTTCTATGCACCAGGAATTGCATGGCGACGACTTTGAACATCGTGTACAGTCCTGGCACTGGGCACAAGAGAAATTACGGGACGATGACATATTTTTTGCATTTAGCGACGAAGCGTCATTCACCAACAGCGGTAACGTAAACCGGCGTAATATGCACTATTGGGCAACGGAAAATTCACGATGGCTGCGACAAGTGGAACATCAGCGACCTTGACTGGTTAATGTATGGTGCGGCATTACGGGAGGACGGATAATTGGCCTTCATTTTATCGATGGCAATCTAAATGGTGCAATGTATGCTGATTTCCCTCGTAATGTTCTACCGATGTTACTGCAAGATGTTTCACTGCATGACTTCCGACATGATGGATGTCCGGCACATTGCTCGCGTGCGGTTGAAGCGGTATTGAATTGTATATTTCATGACAGGTGGATAGGTAGTTGAAGCACCATACCATGGCCCGCACGTTCACCGGATCTGATGTCCCCGGATTTCTTTCATGTGGGGCAAGTTGAAGGATATTTACTATCGTGATCCACCGACAACGCCTACAACGTGCGTCAGCGCATTGTCAATGCATGTGCGAACATTACGGAAGGCGAACTACTTGCTGTTGAGAGGAATGTCGTTACACGTATTGCCAAATGCATTGAGGTTGTCGGACATCATTTTGAGCATTAATGTCGTATTTACAGGTAATCACGCTGTAACAGCGAGCGTTCTCAGGAATGATAAGTTCACAAAATCACATGTTTCACATTGGAACAACCGGAATAAAATGTTCAAACGTACCTACGTTCTGTATTTTAATTTAAAATACCTACCTGCTACCAACTGTTCGTCTAAAGTTGTGAGCCATATGTTTGTGACTATTACAGTTCCATCTATGACAAAGCGAAAAAAATGGTCCAACTAAAACATTCATATTTCTTTACGTACTACACGAATATGTAATAAAGAATGGGGGTTGCTATTTTAAAAAAGCAGTTGATATCCATTTGACCTAGGGCAGCGCCATCTAGCGGGCCATCCATAGCGCCATCTGGTTTCCCCCTTCAAGCTAGATAAGTTTCGTTCTTTGTAGTTTTCTCGTTTGACGCTTGTTTCGCGAGGTATTTGGCCCGATCACGATCAATGGACCACCTTTTATAAAGAGCACCTCGAACGTTCGTTGGCTGTGTTGGTATCTAAATGGTACCGCGTGTACAGGCGTGATCACTGATGATAGTGGGGAAAATGACACGGAGCGAGAGGAACACTCAAAGCTGGAGTATGTATCTCTGCTGAGACATGAACATGTAGTTTTGTCACAGTTGTGAAAAAAGGCAACAAAGACTACATGTATATCTACACCTGTTTCCACAAGCCACGTTACTCTATGGTTCGCGGAATTTTGTTGGTTAGCAGCCATCTGAACTGGAAACTTTCGATTTTTAAGTTCACAGTCTTTTCTGGAGATATACATAGCTGTTGGAAGTAGAACGTAGCCTCTCGGAAATCTGCAAACCACACAATGATGCAGAACGCCTGTCTTGCAACTTCTGCAGCTGGGGTGGACTGAGCAGCTCTGCCACGCTTTCATGCTTACTAATTGAACCCGTAACGAAGGGCGCTGCTCATCTTTGGATCCTTCTATTTCTTTTATCAGTCGTATCTGCTTCTGGCTCCCGACTGAAGAGCAATATTGGTAGAACGAGAGTTTTGTTGACTTCTTCCTATCTGGGTGAGGATTCTTTGTGTGAATCTCAGTCTGGCATCTGCCTCACATGTGATTAGTTTTATGTAGTCGTTCAAAATTAAATCGCTCAATCCTGAAATACCTAGATATTTTATGTATGTGACCGTTTTCAGTGACTGTTCTGCAGTTGGATACGTATTCAGTAATGGGCCTCCCGCCCTTTAAGCGTAGTACGTTACATTGCATACGACGAGAGTCATCGGCCAATCATTGCACCAAGCGTCGATCCTTTGCCGATCTTCCTGTAGTTCGCAAACAGGAAATGAGGTTTAATCCTGCTCAGCACTTCTGGGCCGAAGTACAAACTGCTGAAGACGCTGCACGTTCGTGTTTATCTTCCTCAAAATGTCAGACAGTACGGACCAACAACGACAAATGCTGTCACCAAATGGGCGACCGTCTCACACAGTGGCGACAAATGGTAAGTGTTTATGCCGTCAATAAAACCAGAGTTAGGTAGGCGATCGGACTGTTCGCGGTTTGTGCCATGTAAGTTGATTGCGGAGCAGCAGGCCAACGCACATTCTATTGACACCTGTGGCCGAAATATACCTTATGTCGTACATAATGCCGCATTAGTTAGCACCTGGATCTGTAAGTTGTTGTCAAGGGTTTATTTATCGATTGTAATTTTTTATTTGTAGTTCAATGTTCCTATTTGAGTTTACAATATCGTCATTTTGTCATTTGGAGATAGTGAACGGAACAGTGGACAACAGAAAACGGAGTGCGAAGTGGAGAAATATGAACATTTCCGATATATTCTTCCGTTTGAGCTCAGTACAAGAGTGACAGCAGCGAAGGAAGCCAGAACATTTGCGCCCTATGTGGGGATAGTATCATTGAACAAAGCACTGGAAGAAAACGGTTTTCTCGTTTCAAGGAGGATCGTTTTCACTTTAGTAGCTCTCCACGTTCAGGAAGACGTTCCGAACTTAATGAAGAACTTTTAAACGCATTAACTCACAGTGATCCATGTCATTGTACTCGAGAACTGGCAAATGTAATGAACTGTAATCATTCCACAATCGTGCGACATTTTCATGCAATGGGGAACGTTCAAACATCAGGTATATAATCACCACAAATCACAAAAATCACCTGGTTGTGCCGGCCGCGGTGGCTGAGCGGTTCTAGGCGCTTTAGTCAGGAACCGCGTGACTGCCGGGTGGCAGGTTCGAATCCTGCCTCGGGTATGGATATGTGTGATTTCCTTAGGTTAGTTAGGTTTAAGTAGTTTTAAGTTCTAGGGGACTGATGACCTCAGATAGTCCCGTAGTGCTCAGAGCCATTTGAACCACTTTTTACAGCAGGTGGCCATATACGATCTCTGCCTGCTCGTGATCAGTTGGTTTGTGAACAAAAAGACCATTCCTATCGTGTACCGTTACTAGTGTCGAGAAATGGTGTCTTTATGCTAACATAAGGGAAAAGGAAGAAATGGTCGAGCCCAAACAACGCAGCAACTCCCCGCACAAAGGCTCACGCACATCAACAAAATATAATGTTTTATATCTGGTGGAACTGCGACAATATGGTGAACTACAGATTGCATCACTGATGACATTTATTGTCAACAACAGAGACGTTTCGTAGACGCAATCCAAGAACAAAGACCAGGAAGACTGCGTGAAGTGACGCAATCCAAGAACAACGACCAGGAAGTGATGCTACTGCACGATAATGTCCGATGCTTACTGCTTGACTGAGAAAAAATGCTATATGGAAGTTATTCGTCTGATCTTGCGCCCTCAGATTTTCAACTTTTCCGCTATCGATCAAACAACCTTAGAGGAACTTTCTTTTCGGATGAAAATGCGCTCCGCACACTGCTCGATGAGTTCTTCTCCTCAAAACCAGGTGATTTCTACAGTCGTGGAATCGAAAAGTTACCCCACCGTTGGGAGACAGTTGCAAAGGAAAATATACACTACAGGCCATTAAAATTGCTACACCACGAAGATGACGTGCTACAGACGCGAAATTTAACTAACAGGAAGAAGATGTGGTGATCTGCATATGATAAGCTTTTCAAAGCATTCACACAAGGTTGGCGCCGGTGGCGACACCTACGACGTGCTGACATGAGGAATGTTTCCAACCGGTTTCTCATGCACAAACAGCAGCTGACCGGTGTTGCCTGGTGAAACGATGTTGTGATGCCTCGTGTAACGAGGAGAAATGCGTACCATCACGTTCCCGACTCTGATAAAGGTCGGATTGTAGCCTATCGCGATTGCGGTTTATCTTATCGCGACATTGCTGCTCGCGTTGGTCGAGATCCAATGACTGTTAGCATAATATGGAATCGGTGGGTTCCGGAAGGTAATACGGAACGCCGTGCTGGAGCCCAACGGCCTCGTATCACTAGCAATCGAGATGACAGGCATCTTATCCGCATGGCTGTAACGGATCGTGCAGCGACGTCTCGATCCCTGAGTCATCAGATGGGGACGTTTGCAATACAACAACCATCTGCACGAACAGTACGACGACGTTTTGCAGGAGCATGGCCTATCATCTCGGAGACTATGGCTGCGGTTACCCTTGACGCTGCATCACAGGAAGGAGCGCCTGCGATGGTGTACTCAACGACGAACCTGGGTGCACGAATGGCAAAATGTCATTTTTTCAGATGAATCCAGGTTCTGTTGCAGCATCATGATTGTCGCATCCGTGTTTGGCGACATCGCGGTGAACGTACACTGGAAGCGTGTATTCGTCATCGCCATACTGGCGTATCACCCGGCGTGATGGTATGGACTGCCATTGGTTACACGTCTCGGTCACCTCTTGTTCGCATTGACGGCATTTGAACAGTGGACGTTACATTTCAGATGTGTTGCGACCCGTGGCTCTACCCTTCATTCGATCCCTGCGAAACCCTACATTTCAGCAGGATAATGCACGTCCGCATGTTGCAGGTCCTGTACAGGCCTTTCAGGATACAGAAAATGTTCGACTGCTGCTCTGCTCAGCACATTCTCCAGATCTCTCACCAATTGAAAATGGTGGCCGAGCAACTGGTTCGTCACAATACGCCAGTCACAGCTTGATGAACTGTGGTATAGTGTTGAGGCTGCATGGGTAGCTGTACCTGTACACGCCATCCAAGATCTGTTTGACTCAATGACCAGGTGTATCAAGGTCGTTATAACGGCCAGAGGTAGTTGTTCTGGGTACTGATTTCTCAGGATCTATGCACCCAAACTGCGTGAAAATGTAACCACATGTCAGTTCTAGTATAATATATTTGTCCAATGAATACCCGGTTATCATCTGCATTTCTTCGTGGTGAACCAATTTTCATGGGCAGTAGTGTATAATTTATGACTAAAGTCTCTGTTATGTGTATCTGTTGTTTTCATTAAATATATGGAAAGACGCTACAAATCCAATGTTTCAACGGACTTGAAAGACGTGTGACATCATTACTTGGATTCCAAAAGGAATATCCGTTGTCGCTTTCCATTTCGCGACAGTTGTACAAACTTCAGTAAAAGTCTGCTGTAGCCAGTGGAGATTACGTTCAAGCTGAATAAAAGCATTTTCTTCGTATCTGCAGGCGTATTTCTTATGTGATACGAAACACTAGGAATATTTTGTACATCTCGCACTTTAAATCGTGGTGCATAGTAATGCTTTTCAATACACAGGATGTTTCACAGCTCCTACTGCAGGCATCCAAGGGTTGTAGAGGGGATTTAGTAGACAACGTTTTGATGAGGAACCCATGTGCGTAAATGTACCGATTGAATGTAAAAAATGTTTGAGGTTTGGCTCACTTTCAAATCTCTCGTTCCACCGTACGCACACAGTGGAGACAATGAGCTTTGACTAGTATGGTCTACAGGATCCCATGGCGTGGACAGTATCTCGAGGTGTTTTTACGTGAGGAAGTATGTCTTGTTCAAAGACGAGAGTGTGTCGCATGCGTGGAGCACCCCACTCCACCCTCCTAGTTACGAAAGTACCAGTGTCTTGCTGCTGTTGTAGTCGAACGGAAGTGTAAGTGATGTCATAGTTATAACAGGGACTGACGTCGGAGCCCTCTTCTCAAATGGCTCTGAGCACTATGGAACTTAACATCTGAGGTCATCAGTCCCCTAGAACTTAGAACTACTAAAACCTAACTAACCTAAGGACATCACACACATCGATGCCTGAGGCAGGATTCGAACCTGCGAGCGTAGCGGTCGTGCGGTTCCAGACCGAAGCGCCTAGAACCGCTCGGGCACATCGGCCGGCCCCTCATCTCAGATTGTGTGCGTAGCGTCAAGAGGGAGATTTTAGAGTGGTCCGATCTTCAAACTTATTTTATATTAAAACGGTACATTTGCAGACTAGGTTCCTTATAAAAGTCTTACCTATTACATTCCCTCTACGACCTCTATAAACCTGTAATAGAAATTGTGTAACGGCTGTGTAATCGCGAATAATCTGGAGAAATGATACAAAAATATACATCGTATACAGTACACAAGGTATGTCAGAACTGATAGTGCAAACTGACACAGGTCAAAGTGTATGAGAACAGAAGCAGAAACGTTACAGTAAACATGACTCCGAAGTGCAGTATGACATGCCGACCTAGTTAGTACTAATGCATTTGAAGCGTAAACTGTTCAATTAGGTCCACATTTACCTGGGCGTAAGTGTGAGGTGAACCCCTAAGCTGTTCGTGAGTCAATCCATAAAATTACCATGCACTAAAATCCGAATGCAACGAACAAAATAATACCTATTATTTAATCTAAAGGTAGGATAATAACATTTTTAGGAACTGAAGAAATAAAAATGTGTTACATCATACAAGCCTGCTTAAAATATTTAGGCTACAATGCATGAGCACACAGTACATTTCATTTTGTTTGTGTATATATTTTACACGTTTCTAGTTTATTAAGGTGAACATGTATTATGTAACATAACAATTTAAAACATGTTTGTTTACGTAATTGTGTGAACAAATTGTAGTTGGTAGAATGGTGTTTTACCGTCTCTGCTTCCTCGTTTTTATCCTGTAATACGGAGTCAGCAGGTTTCCGTCATTTGGTAAATTTATGTTAACATTGTTTTCAGATGCCCTTCATGACGCCATGGTCGTCAGTTAATCTAAGGGAGGCAAGTGATGTGTGCCTTGCATATGCAAAATGTGTAGCTCAAACGGCTCTTAGCACTATGGGACTTAACTTCTGAGGTCATCAGTCCCCTAGAACTTAGAACTACTTAAACCTAACTAACCTAAGGACATCACACACATCCATGCCCGAGGCAGGATTCGAACCTGCGGTTCCAGACTGTATCGCCTAGAACCGTGCAAAATGTGTCAATTTTGTGTTACGTGGCATTACTTTTAATTGCTCATGTGTCGTGTAAGGGTCAAGCAGGAGCGTTATCGACTAAAAAATGGGCATTCCGACAGGATGTGGCAGACTGTTAAAACTTGTTCAGCATGTGGTGGGGGAACGCCACTTACCAATGACGATAGATAAAAAGGCAGTGCCCAATACGTAACATAGTTAAAATGACCTCCTGCCAGCGGTAGGGCCGAGAGTATGTCGTCCAAGCGGCTGGGAGAGGCTTAATAATCCTGAGCTTGTTCCCATGAAGGGAGGACCAGTGGCGATGCCGAAGGGGCACCACCTCCTGAGAGACGGCAACACAGAGATTATTGGAGGGAATATAGGAGCTAGTGGGCTGATGTACGAGGACTGCAGCCTTGGCAGCAGCATCAGCTGCCTCGTTTCATTTCAGACTGACATGACCAGGAACCCAAGCACAGTGGCTCCACCAAGAGTGAGCAAGTGCCAGTTTTCCTGGACCCGTTGCACTAAGGGATGGGAGGTCGCAGCGCCCACAGACTTTGAAGGGCGCCAAGAGAGTCTGAGTAGAAGACACAATTGGCGCCAAGAGAGTCTGAGTAGAAGACACAATTGAAAAGTCGGAGTAGCCTGATGTACTCCGCGGCCTGATACAGGGCAAAGAGCTCGACTTAAATACACGGTGATCAAAAGGTCAGTATAAATTTGAAAACTTAATAAACCACGGAATAATGTAGATAGTGAGGTAAAAATTGACACAGATGCTTGCAATGACCTGGGGTTTTATTAGAACCAAAAAACGCGTGAAAGATCTCTTGCGCGCGTCTTTTGGTAATATCGTGTGCTCAGCCACCACTTACGTCATGCTTGGCCTCCCAGGTCGCCAGACCTCAGTTCGTGCGATTATTGGCTTTGGGGTTACCTGAAGTCGCAAGTGTATCGTGATCGACCGACATCTCTAAGGGGCGTGCGCGATAGCCGAGCGGTTCGAGGCACTTCAGTCCGGAACCTCGAAACTGCTACGGTCACAGGTTCGAATCCTGCCTCGGGCATGGATGTGTGTGATGTCCGTAGGTTAGTAAGGTTTAAGTAGTTCTAGGGAAGTGATGACCTAAGATGTTAAGTCCCGTAGTCCTCAGAGTCATTTGAACCATTTTTTGACGTCTCTAGGGATGCTGCCCCGTGGTCTAGGGCTGGCGTCTTTCATTCATAAGCAAAACGTTTTCGGTCCCGGGTTCGATCCCCGCCACTGCCTAAATTTTGATAAATAATCAGCATTGGCGGCCGAAGACTTCCGGCATAAGAAGTCAGCCTCATTCTGCCAACGGCCTTGTCAAAGAGGGTGGAGGAGCGGATAGAGGTTCAGGGCACTCTCTTGTCCTAGGGGTGGGAAATTGCCCCTAAAGGCGGAAGAATCAGCAATGATCAACGACATGAGGATGCAGAAGGCAATGGAAACCACTGCAATAAAGACACGTAACGTGTATCCACAGGACATGTGGCCTGTAGCTGAAGAAGTGTCATGATGATCACTCCATTGGCAAAAGATTCCGGAATAGTACCCTTTCGGATCTCCGGGAGGGGACTGCCAAGGGGGAGGTTACCATGGGAAAAAGATTGAATAATCAACGAAAGGATAATGTTCTACGAGTCGGGGCGTGGAATGTCAGAAGCTTGAACGTGGTAGGGAAACTAGAAAATCTGAAAAGGGATATCCAAAGGCTCAATGTAGATATAGAAGGGTCAGTGAAGTGAAGTGGAAGGAAGACAAGGATTTCTGGTCAGATGAGTATCGGGTAATATCAACAGCAGCAGAAAATTGTATAACAGGTGTAGGATTCGTTATGAATAGGAAGGTAGGGCAGAGGGTGTGTTACTGTGAACAGTTCAGTGACCGAATTGTTCTAATCAAAATCGACACCAGACCAACACCGACAACGATAGTTCAGGTATACATGCCGACGTCGCAAGCTGAAGATAAACAGATGGAGAAAGTGTATGAGGATATTGAAAGGGTAATGCAGTGTGTAAAGGGGGACGAAAATCTAATAGTCATGGGCGACTGGAATGCAGTTGTAGGGGAAGGAGTAGAAGAAAAGGTTACAGGAGAATATGGGCTTGGGACAGGGAATGAAAGAGGAGAAAGACTAATTGAGTTCTGTAACAAGTTTGAGCTAGTAATAGCGAATACCCTGTTCAAGAATCACAAGAGGAGGAGGTATACTTGGAAAAGGCCGAGAAGATTTCAATTAGATTCCATCATGGTCAGACAGAGATTCCGAAATGGTCAGACAGAGATTCCGAAATCAGATACTGGATTGTAAAGCGTACCCAGGAGCAGATATAGACTCAGATCACAATATAGTAGTGATGAAGAGTAGGCTGAAGTTCAAGACATTAGTCAGGAAGTATCAATACGCAAAGAAGTGGGATACGGAAGTTCTAAGGAATGACGAGATACGTTTGAAGTTCTCTAACGCTATAGATACAGCAATAAGGAATAGCGCAGTAGGCACCACAGTTGAAGAGGAATGGACATCTCTAAAAAAGGGCCAACACAGAAGTTGGGAAGGAAAACATAGGTACAAAGAAGGTAGTGCGAAGAAACCATGTGTAACAGAGAAAATACTTCAGTTGATTGATGAAAGGAGGAAGTAGAAACACGTTCCGGGAAAATCAGGAATACAGAAATACAAGTCGCTGAGGAATGAAATAAATAGGAAGTGCAGGGAAGCTAAGACGAAATGGCTGCAGGAAAAATGTGAAGACATCGAAAAAGATATGATTGTCGGAAGGACAGACTCAGCATACAGGAAAGTCAAAACAACCTTTGCTGACATTAAAAGCAACTGTGGTAACATTAAGAGTGCAACCGGAATTCCACTGTTAAATGCAGAGGAGAGAGCAGATAGGTGGAAAGAATACATTGAAAGCCTCTATGAGGGTGAAGATTTGTCTGATGTGATAGAAGAAGAAACAGGAGTCGACTTAGAAGAGATAGGGGATCCAGTATTAGAATCGGAATTTAAAAGAGCTTTGGAGGACTTACGGTCAAATAAGGCAGAAGGGATAGATAACATTCCATCAGAATTTCTAAAATCATTAGGGGAAGTGGCAACAAAACGACTATTCACGTTGGTGTGTAGAATATATCATCCACACAATTCCGAAGATGGCAAGAGCTGACAAGTGCGAGAATTATCGCACAATCAGCTTAACAGCTCATGCATCGAAGCTGCTTACAAGAATAATATACAGAAGAATGGAAAAGAAAATTGAGAATGCGCTAGGTGACGATCAGTTTGGCTTTAGGAAAAGTAAAGGCACGAGAGAGGCAATTCTGACGTTACAGCTAATAATGGAAGCAAGGCTAAAGAAAAATCAAGACACGTTCATAGGATTTGTCGACCTGGCAAAAGCGTTCGACAATATAGAATGGTGCAAGCTGTTCGAGATTCTGAAAAAAAGTAGGGGTAAGCTATAGGGGGAGACGGGTCAGATACAATATGTACAACAACCAAGACGGAATAATAAGAGTGGACGATCAAGAACGAAGTGCTCGTATTAAGAAGGGTGTAAGACAAGGCTGTAGTCTTTCGCTCCTACTCTTCAATCTGTACATCGAGGAAGCAATGATGGAAATAAAAGAAAGGTTCAGGAGTGGAATTAAAATACAAGGTGAAAGGATATCAATGATACGATTCGCTGATGACATTGCTATCCTGAGTGAAAGTGAAGAACAATTAAATGATCTGCTGAACGGAATGAACAGTCTAATGAGTACACAGTATGGTTTGAGAGTAAATCGGAGAAAGACGAAGGTAATGAGAAGTAGTAGAAATGAGAACAGCGAGAAACTTAACATCAGGATTGATGGTCACGAAGTCAATGAAGTTAAGGAATTCTGCTACCTAGGCAGTAAAATAACCAATGACGGACGGAGCAAGGAGGACATCAAAAGCAGACTCGCTATGGTAAAAAAGGCATTTCTCGCCAAGAGAAGTCTACTAATATCAAACACCGACCTTAATTTGAGGAAGAAATTTTTGAGGATGTACGTCTGGAGTACAGCATTGTATGGTAGTGAAACATGGACTGTGGGAAAACCGGAACAGAAGAGAATCGAAGCATTTGAGATGTGGTGCTATAGACGAATGTTGAAAATTAGGTGGACTGATAAGGTAAGGAATGAGGAGGTTCTACACAGAATCGGAGAGGAAAGGAATATGTGGAAAACACTGATAAGGAGAAGGAACATAATGTTAGGACATCTGCTAAGACATGAGGGAATGACTTCCATGGTACTAGAGGGAACTATAGAGGGCAAAAACTGTAGAGGAAGACAGAGATTGGAATACGTCAAGCAAATAATTGAGGACGTAGGTTGCAAGTGCTACTCTGAGATGAAGAGGTTAGCACTGGAAAGGAATTCGTGGGGGACCGCATCAAACCAGTCAGTAGACTGATGAGAAAAAAAAATGATGCTGAAAGACAACATTCGACACCAATACCTCACCATAACTCCGGACATGCTTTACAGTGCTGTTTACAACATTATTCCTTGACTACAGCTATTGTTGAAAAATGATGGTGGTCATATTGAGCATCTCCTATAAAGAACATCATCTTTGCTTTGTCTTACTTTGTTATGCTAATTATTGCTATTCTGATCAGATGAAGCGGCATCTGTCGGACATTTTTTGAACGTTTGCATTTTTTCGGTTCTACTAAAACCCCATGTCATTCCAAGCATGTGTGTCAATTTGTACCTATGTATCTTCATTATTTCGTGATTTATTCAGTTTTCAAATTTATACTGACTTTTTGATCACCCGGTACTGAGCAGTGTGCCGGAAGCCGATATCTGAAGACGTGGGCGCCAACGATGAAGGTACACCCGAACCACGGTCAGTCCGAGAGCCATCAGTGTACACAAAGGAACTATCGCGAAATTCCACGCCAAGGTCGTGAAACTGAAGGCGATAGAGCGACGCTGGAGTAGTGAACTTAGGAAGTGAATGAAGTCCAAGGTTAGCACGGGCAACTTCACGAAGCCAAGGTGGGAGGGTTTCACTCCCGCTAGGAAAGTTGCAGGTAGTGTGAAGTTAAGCTGTCGAAGCAAGTGCCGAAAGCGCACACCAGGAGTTGGCAGAGAAGAGGGACGAGCGATCAAAGGAATCATCGAAGAAGGAGGTCTATGATGGATGGCCACGCATGGCAGACAAACGGCATGCATACCTGCTGAGGAGAAAGTCACGGCGGTAGGACAGAGGTAGTTCAGCAGCTTCAGCATACAGGCTGTCAACTGGGCTAGAATAAAAGGCGCCAGTGGCCAGGGTGTTTGATATTGTGACTGAAGATGAGAGACCACAAGTGAAGTACAGTCGTGAGCCATAATTTTAATGACGTCTCAGAGACCTGGTACTGACAGTAAGTACTTGCAACTGTAATTGCTTATATGTAAAATTCGTGATGAAATTTCATATAAAATGTAAAATTAATTTCATGTTGCTTTTTTCCGGCGGTTGTTGTTAGAGTTAAGTATATTATATGCGTCCCAAAAATACTCGCCTCCAAAGTGGCCCACGTAAGCTCAAAGGATGGACTTCACTGGTTTCGTCATAAAAAATTACACTATTTAGCCTCGAACAATTACACTATTTGGCCATCTACAACTGCAAAAATAGATTTTTAAAACACATTAACATTCGAAGTTATTAAACAATAACTCATCATTGTTATAAAATTAAAGAGAAGCTTCTTAGTTTCTAAACACAGAAATAATAATTAAATTTGTCATTTCGAAAATGTTTGCAAACAGGTTCGTACATTCGCCATACTTCGATATGCAAACAACTGACGGACAGAGTACAGGCAGTACAAGTACCTGTTGAAACAACCTGACTAAGTGACTGCCGAAGTAAAAATGCTATTTATAAATTATATGAGTTACTATCGACACTTGAAATATTTTTCCCTAATGGTCAGTTAGTCTGTTTACAGTTGCAGGCATGCTTAAAGAGTGTATGGCCCCTGCATTATTTTCTAAAATGTATTAAAAATACGCCGGCCGTTGTGGCCGAGCGGTTCTAGGCGCTTCAGTCCGGAACCGCGCTGCTACTACAGTGGCAGGCTCGTATCCTGCCTCGGGCATAGATGTGTGTGATGTCCTTAGGTTAGTTAGGTTTAAGTAGTTCTAAGTATAGGGGAATGATGACCTCAGATGTTAAGTCCCATAGTGCTTAGAGCCATCCATTAAAAATACTTATACATCTATCGTCTTAAAACTTTGTAAAATAAAACAAGTGGAAGTGTAGAAACATTTTATTTACTGTGCTATATTTTGAAGCTTTTTTTGTACAACACACCTGATGTACATAGCAAACTACAAGTTTGTTATAAAGCAAGCATATGTGAGTAACTAAAGTGAAATTTATACAACTGTCTGAAAAATAGTATAATAATAAAATGAAAGTACCAAAACGAAAATATATTCTTGTGGTTCTAACACATGTATGAGATTATTCATAGTCACTTCCTATAATCCTCTCACAGTCAGTGTCTACAGAATGATAACAATTTCCTGGGCGACACTCGTGATGCTGTAAAATTGTGTTGTGCGCTTTTTTATTTCTTCGTCTTCTTCTTTGACCATCTCCTTTTTTATCCAGTCTTTCCTCTTATACTCGTGGTAACTTATGTCTGGGAATATGATATATTATTACAGAACTCATGGGAAAGTGGAGAGATTTAATTCTTCATTTCCTGAATGTCTTTCCATTTCTCAAATGTTATTTCAAACTCGTCTCGATGCAAAGGCTGGTTAAAAAGTATTGAGCGGGGCAGGTATTGGGCCTCCTATAATCCACTTGCACGGACTGAAGATCACGGTTTAGTGCATACTTGAGCTGCATAGCTAGGAGATCCACCTGGTATACCTCCGTTGAAAATTGTTATCATCTGTGTCTTTAGCTACTTTATCTTTTGCTGTAGCATCCATGGCTTTAATTGAAAGAAAGATTTCCGTTTTCACCACGGAAAGCTTGCTGATAATCTGCTTCATTGCTTCCACACTGTGTTGGGGAACAAATACGTGTGGCCAGGTCCAAGGACTTTCTGATATGTGGTGTAAATACGCTGATTTTGTCTTATGATGTACGAGTGGTATTTCAAAATATGGCTATTGAAACATATATTAAATAGTACTATAACTGCCGGCTTCGATGGTCTCGCGGTTCTAGGCGCGCAGTCCGGAACCGTGCGACTGCTGCGGTGGCAGGTTCGAATCCTGCCTCGGGCATGGATGTGTGTGATGTCCTTAGGTTAGTTAGGTTTAAGTAGTTCTAAGTTCTAGGGGACTGATGACCACAGCAGTTGAGTCCCATAGTGCTCAGAGCCATTTTTTTAGTACTATAACTAGTCTTACAATCATAAGCATTAGATTGTTTCTGAACCTTCATAAAAGATATTAGCAATTTTCCTTCTGTACACCACTTCACCTACACTGGTTGTATTCAAAGTGTAGTCCAGCTATTGGATTAGAGCTTAAACTTTATCATCAAAAAGTGGGGCAGTATGCAGGATCTCGCGTGTACTTCTTTCTCTCAGAAAATATTCGTGCTTTAACTTACCAAACGAGCATTTAGATCAGTTTCTTGTGAAATGCCGCCTGCAGCACTTGTACTCTCAGTCCCTCAGTTTCTGTTTCAATTAACCACTGCAGATGGAGAGTACACACTGAGGTGACAGAAGACATGGGATAGCGATATTCAGATATACAGATAGGGGTAGTATCGCGTACACAAGGCATAAAAGGGCTGTGCATTGGCAGAGCTGTAATTAGTACTCAAGTAATTCATGTGAAATGGTGTCCGACGTCATTACGTCCGCATGACGGGTATTAACAGACTTTGAATGCGGAATGGTAGCTGCTGCTGGACGCATGGGTCATTCCATTTCGAAAAGTCGTTAGGGAATTAAATATTCCAAGATACACAGGGTCAAGAGTGTGCCGAGAATACCTAATTTTAGCCATTACATCTCATCTCGGAGAATTCAGTGGCCAGTGGCCTTCTCTTTAGTGACCGAGAACACCGGCGTTTGTGTAGAGGTATCAGTGCTACCAGACAAGCAATACTTCGTGAAATAACTGCAGAAATCAATGTGGGACTGATGTACCACAAACGTATCCGTTGGGACAGTGCGGCGAAATATGTCGTTAATGGGCCATGGCAGCAGATAACCGACACGAGGGCCTTTGCTAACAGCACGACATCACCTGCATCGCTTCTCGTGCGTTCGTATCCACACCAGTTGGACCCTAGAAAACCGTGGCGTAGTCAGATGAGTCCCGATTTCAGTTGGAAGAGCTGAAGGCAGGCTTCGAGGTTGGCTCAGACCCCACAGAGCCATGCACCCAAGTTTTCAACGAGGCCCTTTCCAAGCTAGCGATGGCTCCATGATAATGTGGGCTGTGTTTACAGGGAATGGCCTGGCTGCTCTGATCCAACTGAACCGATCATTGACTGTAAATGGCTATGTTTGGTTACTTTGAGACCATGTGCAGCCATTCATGCACATCATGTCTCCAAGCAACAGTGTCAAATCAGCAGGCCACACTGTTGACGATTGGTTTGAAGAACATTCTAGAGAATTTGACCGATTGATTCGGCAATCCAGATCGCCTGATATGACTCCCATGGTAAGTTTATGGGACGTAATCGAGAGCTCAGTTCGTGCACAAAAATCCTGCACCGTCAACACTTTCGCCATTATGGACGGCTATACAGGCAGGTTAACTCAATATTTCTGGATGGGTCTCCCAACGACTTGTTGAGTCCCAGCCACGTCGAGTTGCTGCATTACGCCACGAAAAACAAGGTCCATCACAATACTGGGAGGCGTCGCCTGACTTTTACCTCAGTGTAAATGTAAGTTGTTGTGTTCACTGCTGGAAATACAACCAGTACGCATGTGCTGGACATACCTGCTTCCAACGCCTTCCTGTACGTTGATGTAGGCGGAAGGTCGCGACGTCACAGACAGTGGTCAGTTGGTACAGTAGTAGGTGCAGTCTTGCGGCCGGCAGGTATCTGCTGCAGTAGCCAAAGCGAGAGAGAAGTGTGTTTGTTACGCACGGGCGTCCCCACAGCACTGACTCCTCGTGAGGGACTGCGCTCCTTTTATAGGCCGGCCATTATCTACACGCGTGACGTTGGAAGCTGTCCCGTTGACATAACGCTGCCACTAGTCAACGGCGGAAGATGTTCACTATGTGAAGATAATTGGGGTGTTAGGTACATCTGTTTCGACTCTGAACGTGCCTGAGGTACAGCTACGGAGTCCAAAAAAAAATCTACATACATACTTTAATAGGCCAACTGTTTAATATACACTGATGTAGAACTAAAGAATAACATCTCTAAGGACGTGGAGTGAGGCAACATATTTTAGTGAATCATCGAAGGCCAATGAAAGTCATAGTAAAGAGAATTTTACATTCCTCAGAGCCTGCAGTGTAAACTAGTTCGACCACCCAATGAAAATTCCACACGTAACACCTAAAAGGCCCAAAAATAACAGTTTTCGTAGAAATGGATGTAAAAACACACATACGAAACTACCCAGCCAAATTCTAGACGAAAAAACGGAGCTTGAGCATAAAAGTTTTGTTGAAACTTTCGTCAAAATTTTAGAACGCGTTAGTAGACAACATGATAAGGAAAGACTACTCACACAAACCTACACAAAAAGTCTATAACCACCACACAATTCCCAATATACAGGGTGATAAAAAAGTCTGCATAAATTTGAAAACTTAATAAACCACAGAATAATGTAAATAGAGAGGTAAAAATTGACACACAAGCTTGGAATGACACGGGATTTTATTAGAACCAAAAAAGAAACAAAGTTCACAAAAGTCTGACAGATGGTGCTGGACAGCAAAACTGCTACAGTGACGGGTGAGAGGTACGCCGATATGTTACAGAATCGTATCATCCCTAGCTTGGCTGATAAACACCTGCTGGAACGTAGGATGTTTATGCAGGATGGCGCTCCACCCCATATTGCTAGACGCGTGAAAGATCTCTTGCGAGCGTCGTTTGGTGATGATCGTGTGGTCTCAGCCGCCACTTTCGTCATGCCTGGCCTCCCAGGTCCCCAGTCCTCAGTCCGTGCGATTATTGGCTTTGGGGTTACCTGAAGTCGCAAGTGTATCGAGATCGACCGACATCTCTAGGGATGCTGAAAGACAACATCCGTCGCCAATGCCTCACCGTAACTCCGGACATGCTTTAAAGTGCTGTTCATAACATTATTGTTGACGAATGATGCTGGAAATATTGAGCATTTACCGCAAAGAACATCATCTTTGCTTTGTCTTACTTTGTTATGCTAATTATTGCTATTCTGATCAGATTAAGCGTCATTTGTCGGACATTTTTTAAATTTTGTATTTTTTTGGTTCTAATAAAACTCCATGTCATTCCAAGCATTTGTGTCAATTTGTACGTCTCTATCTACATTATTCCGTGATTTATTCAGTTTTCAAATTTATACTGACTTTGAGAAAAAACTCAATCTGCGCTACAAATACAATACATTGAATTATTTGACAGCTACAATGTCGTCAATGAGATATATGGAAGTAAGTACAGCGCTATATAACTGAAGATCCCTTTAATAGGGGAAGGCAGCCGAAAGAAGCTTATCGCCTACCTGCACAACCCAAGAACAAAAAAAAAACAGTGTCCTGATATAGTGTACATAAAATGCATTTTCAAGTACAGAGAATGATCCATAGCTCTGTATTGCGTATGGAATACAACTACGTACCGGACGTGAAAAGTCTGCATCCCGATCAAATATAACTCATCTTGCTGAAAGAATGGCCTATCGTATAGAGCATTGTATCATGACAGGAAACACAATAGACACTTTAGAACTGTAACCATGTGTTCAGACTGAGCAATTACATTGAGTTCGAGAAGGATACGCTGTGGCAGTCAGGGCAGATGGTCCTACTCAAGAACTGGTGGACACATACGTTGTCAGATGTAAGCTGTGTACCATTGTTCATGTCAGTGGTTCAGGAAAGGTACACAGGCTGAGCATAAAGTCTTGCTCTGATTACTAAAACTCACTTATAAGGATGTATACTAGAAATAGCTATGCGGTTTGTTGCAAATGGTAGCTTAGCTCATAAGGCTTCTTTTCTCTCTCCATGTCCGTTACAAAGTCTCTTCCGTCACCACCTTTACAGCATATCGTATTCGTGCCGTAAGAGTTTGTACCTCAGTAACTAATGAGCTGAACACTTTATGCTTAACGTAACCGCACAAAAAAGTCAAGTGGTGTTACGTCTGGTGAACGTGATAGCCATGATGCTGGACTGAGCCTGCCGATCCATATGTCTGAAAAGGTTTCATCAAAAAACTGGCGAACAATTAAACCTCAGTGTGGCAGCGCACTATCTTGATGGAACTCTACCCGTGGTTGAAATTCCTCAAACTGAGGAGCAGAACAATGTTCCAACATGTCCCGGTAAACTGTTGCCCAAAAGGTAGGCTCGGTGAAAAAAAAACCATCCAAAAACTATGTTGTTCATTTAGCCAAACCAAACATCCACTTTCAGGCTGTCCCTTATGTGCTGTAACACGATTCGTGGGTTCTCCGACCCCCAGATGCGAATATTATGGCTGTTTACTTTCCAGAAGATGTGAAAGGTCGTTTCGCCGGAAAGATAAACTTTAACGTAGTGATTGCCCGTGCATGTGTTCGTTCCAGAATGTATCTAGCAAACTTCCCACGTCTGCATCTACTGTATCATTTTGTTTCATGGCTTATTGGGGCTGCACTTTGTATTCATGGAAATTCAATCGTTTGTGTAAAATCTTCACTACAGTGCTCTGGCCTATGCTCGTTTCTCTCGAAACACGTCTCGTTAATTTCTGCCGACTGCGTTGGAATATTGAGCGCACGGTATCAATAGTGCCGTCACTCATTCCCTGTCCGCCGCATCTTGCCTCGTCACCAACGCTGCCGCTCTCTTGGAACTTTCCATATCATCGCTTGATACCCTTGACATTGGCGGATCTAGACCACAGGCATTTCGGAGCTGTCGCTGATCTGTAATAGGCGACCGTGTTTTATGAAAACACAAAACACATTGCGCTTTCTCCTGTACAGACACCAATGTGATAGCAGCACTCCTAAATTATGCAGACAGTAGCAAGCGAGACAGAGAAAAGAAATCCAGTGCTGTCAGAACATATGTTCAGGTGTATTTTCATGAAGTTCATGCGTTAAGCTACCATTTTCAAGAAACTGCACTTCCGTATTTTACGACTGTAAGACGCTAAGGAATATAAGACGCACCTTAATTTTTAACCAACTTTTTTAAATAACATTTTCACCATTTTTATCATTAGACTGCTAAGCCAATCTTAGTTTATAAAACGGAAGTGCTTTAAAATCCTTGAAAATCGTCATCTGAACTTTTTCTTCTTCTTCTTCTTATTCTTCGCATTCCTCTTCCTCTTCATCGTCATAGTAGTTCTCGTTATAAACGGGATGGTCTTCACTGCCGTTACTTATACCGTTTCTAATGCTGCGCTTCTTTAGAGATTTAACAGTAAAGTCTTCTCTCACTCTAAACCATGACTATTTTGTCCACCGATACGCTTGTTTGACTGTAGGTCGTTTCAAAGCTCCTTTGCGCGTTAATTCATATCGGGTTTCACCTATCATCCATTTGTTGCATCCTCTCTCATATACACTTTAAATGGTTTATTTATAGAGACATTAAGAGGTGGCTCTTGCGAAGTAAGTCCTTCCGGAATAGCATGCTCTGTTACTTCCCTGTGTGAATTTCTGTTTCAGAGAACTTTTCAAATGGCTAACACAAGAAGAGAACTCTTCTTCAATAAAGCACCTTTCCTTCTCTCCCACACTCTTTTTATCCACAATTCCATACTAGCCTCTGTCATGTACGTGAACAGCAATACCTGACAGTAATTCAGAAAGTTTTGGCATTGTTTTGCGCTTGTAAGTGATCATTGAATTAAGTTCTGTACCGTCAGCACAGCATGAAAGGACAACAGTTAGTGAATCGTTTCATGTACACTAGTTTTTATAGTTAAGGTTTTAGCACCTTTCATAGCAACAGTTCTGTTATTCGGCAAATCAACTGTGACAGGAGTTTCTTCCATATTCGCTATATGCCTTAGTTCCAGACTGGTTTGCTTTCGATGCTGAATAATAATGCAATGGAAAGACAATATTTTCTCTTTATAATCTTGTGGAATTTTCTGAGATATTTAGATTTTGGTTCGCATGCCAAATGAATGACACTTCACACACCCGCATCACCAACTAACTCCACTCTTCAATTCTATTAAGTTCCATTGTAGTGCTAGCATACCAGAGTGTATTTGAATAATTTTTGTATTAATTCCAGTCCCATTTTGACAGTGTTCTTGAATCCATTTCGCTATGTCATCATCTGTTTTTGGCCATTATGCATTCAGTCCTTTCTTTACACATTTAGTCTTCCATTTTTTCAGTTCTTCTTTACTAGCCCGCCAATCGCGAATGATTTTTTTCTGTTGGTGGGTCGAAATGCCCCTCAGCTGCTTTGCTTCCATTCTTCGGCATATGCTATTACTCTCAATTTATAGCCCGTCTCGTACGAATAGCTACGGAACTACCTACTAGCAAAAATACCGATGACACAAACCACTTTTAATTCTCGTCCAGTAACACCGTAGACTGCAACGACGCATCATAGGATACTCATTGTTCTGGGTTGGTGACGGCGCGGCTGGAGGGAGACAGAGTTAGCAAGCTTGTGAATCCCCGCAACTCAGGTTTGTCGCATCGGTGTACTGCTGCTGCCAGTAGAATTCAGTGTCGCCAGGTAGACATAGGTTTCCCGCGGCATCGAATATATGGCCATTCTTAAGACTGGCGGGAATTTTAGATCAAACGCTGAACATTTTCTTATTAATTTCGAGTATAAGACGCACCTGAACTGTGGAGACAATTTTTCGCAGAAATAAGTGCGTCTTATAGTCCGTAAAATACAGTACTGTATCTAGCATAATTCCTTAGACATAAATTTTTTTGTAATCAAAGAAAGACTTTGTGCTCGCTCTGTACAAATGCTGTCTGTTCACTACTGACCTGCGACATCTGTAGCTGCTTGTACGGGGACTGGTAGCACACGAAGCACAATTGGTTCGGAAAAAGCAATTTTGGAAAAGTGAGGGAAAAATTGGATTGGTGTATAGTTCGTACCAGTTTTACGTAAGTTTAATAAACACAACAGATGCACATGAGAGAGACTTGAATCATTATGGAGTAACGCGTTTGTACGAAGTTAATCAAACCCCGAAAGTCTTCCTGAACATGAAGAGTCACTAATGTCAAAACGATCCTCCGTAAAAGAAGAAAATAATTTCCTTGCCGTGCTGTGTCCAATGCCATTATCTCCCCACATTTGGCGCAAATGTTTCTGGCTGCCTCCGCTGCTGTCAACCCTCTATTCAACTCAAACAGAAGAATACGCCGGAAATGTTCCGATTTCTCCACTTGGCTATGTTATGATATGTTATGTTAACCGGGGCCCTAGAAAGGACAGAGAGGCTCCGTCCCCGCCGCAGCCGCAGTGGTCCACAACCCCACGACGACTACCGCAGTCCACTTCACCTCTCCGCCGCTCCGCACCGAACCCAGGGTTATTGTGCGGTTTGGCCCCCTAATAACTACTGCGACTTACATCCTTCTGAATCTGCTTACTGTATTCATCTCTTGGTCTCCCTCAATTTTTGCGCCCCACACATCCCTCCAGTACTAAACTGATGAGCCCATGATGTCTCAGAATGCGTCCTATTAACCGATCCCTTCTTTTAGTCATGTTGTGCCACAAATTTCTTGTCTCAACAGTTCTAGTCGGTACCACCTCGTTAGTTACTGACCAGTCTACCTAATCTTCAACACGGTGTCGTCTCCACATTTTACAAGCTTCTCTTCTCTTCTTGTCTAAAGTGTCTATCGCCCATGTTTCACTTCCACACAAGGCTACACTGCAGACAAATATCTTCACAAAACACTTCCTAATATTTAAGTCGATACTCGATGTTAGCAAATTTCTCTTCTCCATAAAAACTTTTCTTACCACTGCCAGTCTACACTTTATATCTGCTTACTACGGCATTCATCAGCTATTTTGCTGTCCAAATAGCAAAAATATCTACTACTTTAAGTGTCTCATTTCCTACTCTAATTCCCTCAGCGTCTCTAAATTTGATTACACTAAATTCCATTAGCTTGTTTTCCTTTTGTCGAAGTTCATCTTATATTCTCCTTTCAAGAAAATGTCCATTCCGTTCAACAGCTCTACCAGGTCTTTTGCTGTCTATGACAGAATTTAAGTGTCATCAGCAAACCTCAAAGTTTTATTTCTTTTCCCTGACCTTTAATTTTTCTTTGGTTTTCTTTACTCCTTGCTAAATATACAGACTGAATAACATCGGCGATAGGCCACAGCTCTGTCTCCCTGCCTTCTCAACCACTGCTTCCCTTTCATGACCCTCGACTCTTATTACTTACGCCTTTTTTCTATATAAGTTGTAAATAGACTTTCGCTCTCTGTGTTTTATCCCACTATTTTCGTAATTTTAAAGAGAGAATTCCAGTCAACATTGTCAAAATCATTCTCTAAGTCTACAAGTGCTACAAACATAATTATGGGTTTCCTTAATATATCTTCTAAGAAATGTCGTAGGGTCGGTAATACCTCCTCTGTTCCTACATTTCTCTGATATCCAAGCTGATCGTTCTCGAGGTCGGTTTCTACCAGTTTTTTTCTATTCTACCCCACAGAAAATTTAGTAGGGTTTTGTGTGGAAAGTATTATTTACGTATCAGGTGCGACTCAGTAATTGTTTTTCTTAAACATTTACAGTATATTCTACGCCCCCTAGTTTCTATTGGACGTAAATTTTAGCTTAGGCTTTCGAGGACCCGCGACGGCTCACGGGAAACACGCGTCATTCGTAATTTCTGCAGACCACACTGCGCCCCCCCCCCCCCCCTGCCTCACCGTAGAACTTCTTTCTCCATTTAGACGGTCCTAAACTCGTGTCGTACTGCATACATTCGTTGGACTGTTCATAACATTCTCTCTCCAGTAGACCAACAAATTAGCTCCTTATTCTGTCTGATGCGGCTCGTAGACGAAATTCAGACGCTTTTTTGAATATGCACAGTACGAAATTCTTCCTGGAAAGCGGTCAGCTGAATAACGCGTGTATATTCTTATTTTGCGCTTGTTGCAGTGTCGTACGTCAGGATGAGCGCTAGGTGTGAAGAATGACAAGCCAGGTTCGTTATCAGAGGCATGTGATTCCGAAGCATGTGAGTCGCGAGGGTTACGTTAGAAGTCAGTGACGCTACGTGATAAGGCCGTCTGTGTGTATGGTCTGTGCCGTTGCCGCTGGGAAGCACGATGGAAGTCATGTGACATGCGATGTCACGTGAGTCGACCTTGCGGTCAGCAGGATTATGCCACAGAGCCTGCCCGATATACGTAAACAGCTTTTACCGCGTTAATCCTATAGAGAGAACCGATCGCAGATCGTATCTTCCGCCTGCAGAAACTTGCGACCTTGTAAGATACTGTAACGTAATCAAATTATCTCGAAGAGGACGAGGAAAAGTGCAGTATATCGGGAGTGAAGGCGCCAGGCTCGAGACAATACTTCACTGAGTACGTGAAAAGCGATCCGGACGGGAAAATTAACTCGTTTTCGTAGAAATAGTAACTCTCTCAATAGTAAAGATGCACTTCGATTTGGAAGACTTGGTTGCCTGAAAGTAGCAATATTGTATATTTCTATACGCTCTGAAACAGACGTTGCATCTTTAAAGTATCGAAAAATAAATAACAAAAATAGGAAATGAAATGAAATTCGGAACAATGTAAGTGAAATTGTCCAGGCAACGGATCTGCAGTAGATGTCTGCATAGGAAACGGAGGTGTAGATGAATTACAACAGGAACAAAATACAACGTCAAAACATTATAAGGTTGAACAAATTCTTAAGTTTTAAATTTAGTTTGTCGTTGCCATGCGAGATAAAAGAAACAAGTTTATATTTTTAGATTCTAAAGTCGGCAGAAATGTGCTTGTTGAATGCAAAAACTTTTGAGGGACAGTTACTATAGCCGAGTGACAAAACTGTCCATAAGATCTACACCTGCAATAAAATATAAATCCAGATGGCAGTGTACAGTAGCGGTACAGGAAATTTCTTACATTTATTCGCCTACATCTTAATCTACATCCGCATGATTACCCTGCAATTCACAATTTAGTGCCAGGCAGGTGGTTCATCGACCCGCCTTTAAGCTACGCGTACATCTCTAAAAAATGATTCAAATGGCTCTGAGCACTATGGGACTTAACATCTATGGTCATCAGTCCCCTAGAAGTTAGAACTACTTAAGCTTAACTAACATAAGGACAACACACAACACCCAGCCATCACGAGGCAGAGAAAATCCCTGACCCCGCCGGGAATCGAACCCGGGAACCCGGGCGCGGGAATCGAAGTACATCTCTACCACTTCACTGTCGTACAGCGCGCGGGAAAAGGAACACGTAATATTTCCGGGCGAGCTTTGATTTCTTTTATTTTATTACGATTATTATTACTCCCTATGTAGGTGGGCGCCAACAAAATATTTTTACACTCTGAGGGAAAAGTTGGTGATTGAAATTCCATGAGAAGTTCCAGCCGCAGCGAAAAATGCCTTTGTTTTAATGACTGCCACTCCAATCCGTTTATCGTAACAATGGCACTCTCTCCCTTATTTTGCTATACTACAAAACGGGCTGCCCTCCTCTGAACTTTTTCGATGTTCTCCATCAGTCCTCTCTCATATGGATTCCAAAACCACACAGCAGTCCTCGTGAAGAGGGAGGACAAGCGTAGTGTAAACAGCCTCTTTCGTAGACCTGTAACATTTTCTAAGTGTTCTGCCGATAAATCGTACTCTTTGGTTTTCTTTCCCCACAACATTATCTATGTCATCGTTCCAGTTTAATTTATTCGTAATTTTAGTCCCTAAGTGTTAAGTTTACAGCCTTTAAATTTTTGTGATTTATCGTGTAACTGAAGTTTAGCTGGGTCCTTTTAGTGCTCATGTGTATTACTTCACATTTTTCGTGATTTAGAATCAGCTGCCATTTTTTGCATCATACAGATATATTGTCTAAATAATTTTGAAATTAGTTTTGATCATCTGATGACTTCAGACTACAATATGTGAAAGCATCATTTGCAAACACTCTAAGAGAGCTGCTCAGATTGTCTCCTAAATCATTTGTGTGAATCAGGGACATCAGAAGATCTATAACACTTCCTTGGGAAACCAGATATGAGTTCTGTTTTACGAGATGACTTTCCGTCAGTTATTACGGACTGTGATCTTTCTGACAGGAAATTACGAATCTAGTCACACGGCTGAGACGGTACTCCATAGGACAGCAATTTAATTGGAAATCGCTTGTGTGGGACAGTCTCAAAAACTTTCTGGAAAATCTAAAAACATGCAATGAATTTTTCGTCCCCTGTCGATGTCACTCATCACTTCGTGAGAATAAAGACCTAGTTGTTTTTAAAAAGCACCACATTCTCTAAATCCGTCTTGGCTATGCCTTCTGCGCACAAGGAAGGGAAAACTGATCAGATGCGTGCTTCTGTGAGCGAACTTATCTCTCTAACACCAAAATTAAGTATTTAATGTAAATTATAGTCTTCCTCGGTAGCTGCGTGGTCAGCTAAGCGAAAAGGGCCAGTCTTCGATTTACGGGTGGTCGGACATTTTCTCCTCTCAGACATTGGGGTTCATGGCTTCGTAGGATCTGCTCTTGCCAACTAAAATCGGGACGCATCTGACCAGGCCAAGGTTTTCCAGTCGTCTAGGATCCAACCGACACGGTCACGAGCCTAGGAAAGGCACTGCAGCCCATCTCGTGCTCTAAGCAACGCTTCTCTATTCGGTCCTCTGCTGCCATAGCTCAGTAAGGCCAAATTTCGCTGCACTGTCCTAATGAATACGTTCGACGTCCGTCCGTCCCACATTGACTTCTGCTGGTAATTCACGCAGTGTTGCTTGTCTGTTAGCACGAAATCCTCTAACGGTAACGGCGCTATTTAAATAAATAAATAAATAGCATTGTAAAAAGTGGCAGGTTGCTGTTATCTTCTAAGTAAGAGTCAACCTATATTTTGTACACAGCCATGGGCTCAGAATGATAGTTTACGACAAAACATAAAAAAAAATTATTTACGTTGATCTTACTTCTTACTACTTCACACAGTAAATAAATGTCGTTTGACTAGGGCCTCCCGTCAGGCAGACCGTTCGTCAGGTGCAAGTCTTTCGATCTGACGCCAGTTTGGCGACTTGCTCGTCGAGGGGGATAAAATGATGATGAGTAGGACAACACAACACCCAGTCCCTCAGCGGAGAAAATCTCCGACCCTGCCGGGAGTAGAACCCGGGTCCTTAGGACTCACATGCTGACGCGCTGACCACTCAGCTATCGGGGACGGACAGAACTCCCATGTAGGCAGGCATTAACCAGTTCTGTGTTACACTCACATACTTCATGTAAGTTTTTCACTTTAGCTACTACGCTTTTCTCCAAGTCTGAGTTCCTCAGATATTGGGGAGACCTCTTACAACTTTTTAGACAGGGACATGGCTTTCGCCCAACGTTAAACGGCGCCAGAATGTCGGCTCATCCCCATACAAAGACGGAAATGACTCAGTGAACGAAATGCAGCTGTATCGCTCCTCAAGGAATACAGTGATTTGCATCTGTGGCTGATTACCCCCTCCACAAAGTTCTAGGACGACCTGCCGCCGGCGAAGGACAAATTTCTTTTGACTAGATGGCACAGCTTGTAAAAAAGCAAGATGTTGAACAAGCGTAGGTACTTGTCTCAGTACTTAATAGTGTTGTAGGTGCTGTGAGGGGCACTTGACACGGAGTCAATGGCCTGTGCCTCTCTGCCAACCCTGACTCATCGTGGCCTGAGCTAAACTACAGAAAGTATTACATGCAAAACTGCCATGAAGAAATATTACAGCTTAATCTTGACGATCACTGAAGTTACTTATTACAACCGTTAAATACGTATTAATTGACGGGAGTAGAATTCAGACTGTGATGAATTTAAAACCATCATGAATGAAACATGAAACGCACAAGTCCAGTAACGGATCTTTGAATTTGAAACGGAATGCGTACTAAAATGTGAGTGCCACACATGAAGAACGAAGTTCGGCCCAGCTGGAAATCGAACCCCGGCCCTTAGGATGGACAGTCTCTCTCGCTGACCACTCAGCTAGCGGCGCCGGACACTTCAAGTAGTAATACGATTTTACGCCAAATGTGACTTAGTTATGTAGATGACTTCAAGATGCAACATTTTTAAAATGGGGGACCACGTCAGACAATCTCATGTGTGGTAATTACCGAATATAAAGACACATGTTGTGGTGGGTGGAGGACAAAAACCACGATTAACAGTTCGACGTAAAAACTAACAAGTGGGAATATGAAACATATTTTTTAGGCGCCAGAAGTATTTAATATGATGTACATACACTCCTGGAAATTGAAATAAGAACACCGTGAATTCATTGTCCCAGGAAGGGGAAACTTTATTGACACATTCCTGGGGTCAGATACATCACATGATCACACTGACAGAACCACAGGCACATAGACACAGGCAACAGAGCATGCACAATGTCGGCACTAGTGCAGTGTATATCCACCTTTCGCGGCAATGCAGGCTGCTATTCTCCCATGGAGACGATCGTAGAGATGCTGGATGTAGTCCTGTGGAACGGCTTGCCATGCCATTTCCACCTGGCGCCTCAGTTGGACCAGCGTTCGTGCTGGACGTGCAGACCGCGTGAGACGACGCTTCATCCAGTCCCAAACATACTCAATGGGGGACAGATCCGGAGATCTTGCTGGCCAGGGTAGTTGACTTACACCTTCTAGAGCACGTTGGGTGGCACGGGATACATGCGGACGTGCATTGATCTGTTGGAACAGCAAGTTCCCTTGCCGGTCTAGGAATTGTAGAACGATGGGTTCGATGACGGTTTGGATGTACCGTCACTATTCAGTGTCCCCTCGACGATCACTAGAGGTGTACGGCCAGTGTAGGAGATCGCTCCCCACACCATGATGCCGGGTGTTGGCCCTGTGTGCCTCAGTCGTATGCAGTCCTGATTGTGGCGCTCACCTGCACGGTGCCAAACACGCATACGACCATCACTGGCACAAAGGCAGAAGCGACTCTCATCGCTGAAGACGACACGTCTCCATTCGTCCCTCCATTCACGCCTGTCGCGACACCACTGGAGGCGGGCTGCACGATGTTGGGGCATGAGCGGAAGACGGCCTAACGGTGTGCGGGACCGTAGCCCAGCTTCATGGAGACGGTTGCGAATGGTCCTCGCCGATACCCCAGGAGCAACAGTGTCCCTAATTTGCTGGGAAGTGGCGGAGCGTCCCCCTACAGCACTGCGTAGGATCCTACGGTCTTGGCGTGCATCCGTGCGTCGCTGCGTTCCGGTTCCAGGTCGACGGGCACGTACACTTTCCGCCGACCACTGGCGACAACATCGATGTACTGTGGAGACCTCACGCCCCACGTGTTGAGCAATTCGGCGGTACGTCCACCCGGCCTCCCGCATGCCCACTATACGCCCTCGCTCAAAGTCCGTCAACTGCACATACGGTTCACGTCCACGCTGTCGCGGCATGCTACCAGTGTTAAAGACTGCGATGGAGCTCAGTATGCCACGGCAATCTTGCTGACACTGACGGCGGCGGTGCACAAATGCTGCACAGCTAGCGCCATTCGACGGCCAACACCGCGGTTCCTGGTGTGTCCGCTGTGCCGTGCGTGTGATCATTGCTTGTACAGCCCTCTCGCAGTGTCCGGAGCAAGTATGGTGGGTCTGACACACCGGTGTCAATGTGTTCTTTTTTCCATTTCCAGGAGTGTATGTTGTATCTAGTTTAAGTAGTGTATACAAGTATAAAGTATGGATGCATTATAGTGAAGTTTTAAAACTCTATACTTATGTAATAGCCTGTTTTGTGACATGAATAAAAGACAATGGTCTTTTTGATTTGTAATCAGTATGAAAACTGCAGAGGAATATTATTACGTAAGGTAAAGTACCTTCCTGGCCATTCATTTATATCATACTCTGTTACGGGCATCATGCATGCACATACACTCCCAGGAAATGGCTCCAATACATCCACAACATTATAAATCAAAATACAGAAATGTGTATGTCACATTCTGTTCCATTTCGAACTTGGTATATATCTAAGCGTAACTTAAATATTACGATTTAATAGGCAATCAAAGAGACGAACTTCAACATAAAATAAAATAAAATACTAACGACTCATATTGGAAAAGGAATAAAGCTTATAGTGCCAATGGGACGTCGTCATCAAACAGGTAGGAGCCTCATATGCTTCTTTTGCATGTCTATATCTTTGTGACTTTCCAATAATGTCTATTTCTTTCCCTTAGGGACTCTCTGTAAAATTTTCATGTCATGCTGTGTACTATCTATATTGTTTCTAGATTACCTTAAGTGATCACTGAAGATGATGGTATCGTAGTTTCAAGTATGCTCCCTAAACCTGGCAAAAAATAAACAGCCTGTTAGCCAATATAAAATCCTTTGCATTCACAATATTAGAAATTATAAACCCCTTTTCAGGTGTATTTACTCACATGGTCTTCTGTTTTATGCTTAAGTTCGAATCCTAATTTGTTAGAGGTATTGAATGTAAGTGCGATTTCATTTTCAGAAGTGTCTGTCAGTGTTATCTGACGGTTTTCCTTGGTATGTCATGGAGATAAAATTTTTACTTTTTATATTGATTTGCATGTGATCTTATTTTTATGTACTGTCTTTTTTATTTTGTTGTATAATTTATTTACAAGTTAAGGTATTTAACCGTTTTTATGGTTATGTGTTTTAGGGGTAGTATTTCACTTTCCACACTGTCTACATCTAATGGAAGTTTTAAGAGTCAATTTATCACAGAGTCAAGGTATATGTTTTTATGTCTCACAGGTTTCCTGAAAATCATAAACTTATATTCCCCACTAACATTTTTCATGGTAGGGTCTAAACTGTTTATACTATAATTTGTTCACTGTTCAATAGTAAATTTAATTTATTTATGCATTTTATTAAGTTCTGATGTGTAATCTTCTATTATTTCCTCATCTCATGAGATAATTGCTATGATAATATCAATATACCATTCTTAGTATGTTATTTCACATTATTTTTAATAAAGAACCTGTTTTCTAAGTTGTTAGTAAATATTTCAGCCATGGTACAAAGTTCTGGATAAGCAGTTTTCCATGGCCAGACCATCTTGTTGGCAACAGATCTTATTACTGAATTGAAAATAGTTATATTCCAAAGAGAGGTATAACAGTTCTACTAATTCCGTATTTTCGGCCAGATATAATATCTGTGTTCTTTATCACTTCAAGGCATTCTTTTACAGGGATGTTTGTATATAAGTCCTTAATGTCAAATGACACAAGAGTAGATATGCTGGGAATGCCAATGTTTTCTACAAATGTTGCTAGTTCATCACGCTTTTAAACTAATTATTTCCAAACACATAATTTTCTTTTACTTTTTCATTTAAGAATTAATATAGCTTGTAGTCTGGAGCGTGTCTGCCACCTACAATAAGACATATGTTTGACTTGTATGAAATGTGGGGATTTTAAAATTAATATTTAAAAAATTTTTTTTGCTCTTTACCATCTACAAGGAAATTAGCTGATACAGTTTTCTCTTCAGATAGTTATTATATTTGTTAAAGCGGTCTTTTTCTACATTAACAATATTATTTTCAGTTAAAAAATGCTGTGTTTTAGCAATGTAATCACACTCAATTATTAATACAATTCCATTGCTTTTGTAAGCCTCAGTTGCTATAGCCTTATTATTACTTAGTTTTTATTAATTGTTTTTAATGTTAAATACTTATTGTTGTGGCAGGGAGTTATATTTTCTTCGTTATTTAATGTCTGTGCTGTTTTTATAGTTACGGTAATGACATTTACTTTTTCCACAGAGGACAGGTAAGGTACTGTTTTTGTATCAGCTAATACTTCTTTCACTTGCTTTCCATTCCATTTATTCTATAAGTAGTATTTTAAAACTTTCTCAAACAACCCTTTTTCGGTATCTGTAAAATCAATTGATGTTTGATTTTCTTCTTAAAAATCTTGGTAAATTCCTATTTGAACATCATAATATTTAGGTGCTGTAGGTAAAAGACATTCTAAGTTTTTGTTTTGGCTTTATATTGTATTTAACACATGCTTTGTTAAAAATAATGTATACAGTACACTTCTTTATTTTCTTTGTCATATCCAGTCATGTATAGGTTTCTTCCACTGCCTGGTAGGACATAATTTGATTGAATTGTGTGGGGTTCAGCGTAAAATGAACACGTTTTCTAACATGCAAGCTTCCTACTTTCAGTTGTAATCAACACTTTAATAAAAGTGTTAATCAGAACACTGGGGGGGAGTTATGGTCAAACTGACAATAGATGTATTCATTCCTAACATCATAAGTCAAAAGAAATGACTCAAGAAATGTCACTCAAATATTTTTATTTGACTAACACTTTCACTATTATGCGGTCCATGGTGAACAAAGTGATCAACTGGGCATCATCACACGACACTAACCAGAACTAATCGCTTTATCTGACTTCATACATGTGAATCCGTGGTATGGCCCAAAACCTACGCTACTATCAAGCATCTGTACTCTACCACTCCAAAGAAAAATATGATTCCAAAGAACAGGGTGCTGAGAAGTATATATTGGAGCCCTACGCCGTAGCAGTGAATACCTTACCCTCCTGTGGTCTGGGTGGCACACCATGAATAGCTCGGCGACTGGAGTCATGGACAGCAGCAGTCTGTTGTTAATGGAGCGCACCCGAAAAATGCAAGTATGCGGTCTCGCATTTGGTTAATTCGGAATGCAGGTACTTTCCCATGATCCTCTGAAACCCCGGTGGATTACAGTATGCAGATGGACCTATTTTCCGGTCTGCCAACCAATTTGCCTCAATGCCATGACTATGCATGAGAGAATATGTCAAATGTTTAAATGGCCGACTCAAAACAAATAAGCACACCCACGCATCACTCATTGTGTGCATGATGCTAGAAGCAGTACCTCTGACAGTTCAGATGATGACTGGCACAGACTCTAAGTGGCACACTAGCAAAGGACACAAGTCTCACTGTTTAGGTAAAGACCTGCAGTTCTTTACCAGCGAAGCGCCGGTACAAGAGTGACCTCTTCTCTTTCTCAGCTTTCCTCGACAACTCGACAGCATAGTACATTTACATGTTAGGCTACTCTCAGTTTAGCACAAGCCAATCACGAGTTGGAGCGTTTCATTCGAAGCTGGAAGACTGCCTCTAGCTCAGCATACACAGACTTGATCAGTCAGCGACTTTAAAGTTAATTGGGAGAAAAAGGAAACAGATTCAACTTCACAGCCTCTTTTGCATTTACTCCGTGTCTTTGCTAAATCATGACCTGGGTGGAACGACAGCCCTCCATAAAAACATTGCTATCTCCACTGTTGACCCCATTTCGAACTTTCCAAAGAACAGCCACAAACTCGCTAAAAGCCACGTGCATTCACAAATACATTTTGTAGCAGAGTCTGGACGTCTGGGCGCCACTGACCTGTTCCAAACACAATGTCGTCTCGTCGGCTTCCTGCCTAATAAGTGCCCATCCGCTGCTTTATTGCCAGTCTTCAATGCTCTGCCCACACCAGCAGCAACTTCTCGGCGCTAGTCAGTCTACCTGGACACAGCCACCTACCGACCGGCGCCATCCAACGTGTCTGCACAATGAGACTGAGGAAGCTGGCAGTGCGCAAATATTTTCACCTAGGTTCCTCAGAAAACACGCTATCCTCGGCCCTCAGCTGCCATATGCTTTTACTGCAGTCGTTTAAATTGGCGCCCTCTTCATTTGAACGCAGGCATAGCTTACCGCTATTCCTTCACTATAGCACACAAGCATCAATTGCCAACCATTTCATCATATGAATGAAGTCAGATCGCATCCAGGTATAGCAACCGAGTAATAAAGATCAACTTCCCTAAGAACATTATGCAGCCAGCACCGTTATCATAAGTGAGAGTGCACTGCAGTCTCTCACAACATCCCTGTTCCTCTAAAATTTATTCATGGGGACCGACACACTTTAAATTGGTTAGTGTGACTTGAACAGGATAAATTGTGACACTTTAGTTGGCTCATTATGAAAGAAGTAAACATGAATCCATCTTTGTTCACCATAAAGTGCAACCGAGTGTTATACCCCATGTTTACCACATTAAAACAGGGGTCATACATACACTTGTAACGCCGGAAATGCAAATCCTCCTATTTCCATCTATTGTACTGCAAATTTTTTTCCTTATTTTATTACATGAAGATATAACATTTCTACGTCTTTATTTACTGTAATTGTTTTACTATTTGTATATATAGATATATTGGTGCATTTATGTTTTGTAAATATTATTTGTGTTTTTACGCCGGGTCTTCCCTAGGGAAAACTATGCTATCGAACGAATACATCGATAGGTCGTGTGGAGAACCAAAGTGTTTAGGAACTTTCGTAGGGTTAACTCTACCGCATGCAGCGCGGGCACAGAGAGCCTGGCTGGAGTTGGGCGGTGGAGCGGGTATGTTGTGTGACGCTCCCGCGAGTTGCCACGCTTTCGGGGTTTGTCAGCATTTAATTGCACTCGACTTGCTATGGTAGTTTGTGATACGGTGTCGCGGACGGGAAGCATTAGCTGGCGCACATCAAGAGCCCGTTTCGCCTGGTGACCGTGTCGAAAAGGAGGCGCGCCAACATCCAGCTTCTGCAACAGCAACGGCCGACAATGAGTGACTGTCGCCACCTCCTCGATCGACGGCTTCAAAACTTCAATCAACCAACAAGAAAGACTGGAAGCACGTAAAGTTTTAGAACTGTATGGCAGACCTCAGCTTTTAAAACTATTGCATCACAAAAATACAGCAATTTAGCATGAACCTTTGTTGCTCATTGCCCTAATTGCATTACCAAGTAGGGTCCATTCCTTTTCTGGAATGAACCCGAGTGTCATTGAAATTCATACGCCAGCATTAAAGTGATATCATTCCATTTCACTGCTTTAATTTCAAAGTTCAGTTAAAGTATTCATAGCTGGCTACAATATTTAGATTACACAAGCACAAAGTAAGAGTGCCAGTTTTGTTACCATATTTTAGCTTACCTGTGACTGCAGCTCAGCTTGGTACGTACTAGATTTTACTATTGTTAACTGTTCAGAATCATTTAATTCAAGTTCAAAGTTAAATCTCTTATTTCCAAATTCCGTAGATTCAAGTAGCTTTTGCAATGATTGTTGAGGTAGCCCAAGACTAACCCAATTTAATTGAACTTCGTAGTGCTTCAGAAACAAAGTTCACTATTAATTTCAGTCACTAAATCAATTTACAATTTTCCGGTTTTCTTAATTCTTTTGCTAAATTAAGTCAGAGTGTAGCGAAATTTATTACTTCTGACAAACATTCAGTTTTTCACACAACACGTGTCAACCTTCAGTGGCCACGCTTTTAGTGCTAAATATACGTGCATTAATCTTTCATTTTCACTTATTATAGTAGTTGTCCATGGGACTGGCGACCGTCATTTTCCCCAAATCTCAAATATCTAATTAACGCCAATTAATTATTAACGTGACGACGGCACATTTACCTTCTTTATTAATTTTACTCTTTTCACAAAATTAATTTCCACCAATTTCATTTGCATTATTCCTTTCATTTAGATGTAACCCTTTCCTCCCTTTTTACCGACAGATTAACTTCGGTGACGATTGCTTTTCCCAAATTTCCATTTGGTACACGCGGTTTAATTTTTCACTGTCATTAAGGTCGGTAAGTGAGGGGGAGGTTACACGCTCTCTGCTGCATGCCTACAAAATTAAAATGAGAAATGGAAAATGTGATGAGCATACCACTGGGGCATATTTTTGCAGACCCAGACTTAAATGACAATTACTAAACGGTTACTGGGTCATGCAGACATTTATCTACTCATTTATCCTGAAATTGGGGCCAGAGAAGGTTATTCCCGTAACCAGAATACACTCCTGGAAATTGAAATAAGAACACCGTGAATTCATTGTCCCAGGAAGGGGAAACTTTATTGACACATTCCTGGGGTCAGGTACATCACATGATCACACTGACAGAACCACAGGCACATAGACACAGGCAACAGAGCATGCACAATGTCGGCAATAGTACAGTGTATACCCACCTTTCGCGGCAATGCAGGCTGCTATTCTCCTATGGAGACGATCGTAGAGATGCTGGATGTAGTCCTGTGGAACGGCTTGCCATGCCATTTCCACCTGGCGCCTCAGTTGGACCAGCGTTCGTGCTGGACGTGCAGACCGCGTGAGACGACGCTTCATCCAGTCCCAAACATGCTCAATGGGGGGACAGATCCGGAGATCTTGCTGGCCAGGGTAGTTGACTTACACCTTCTACAGCACGTTGGGTGGCACGGGATACATGCGGACGTGCATTGATCTGTTGGAACAGCAAGTTCCCTTGCCGGTCTAGGAATGGTAGAACGATGGGTTCGATGACGGTTTGGATGTACCGTCACTATTCAGTGTCCCCTCAACGATCACCAGAAGTGTACGGCAAGTGTAGGAGATCGCTCCCCACACCATGATGCCGGGTGTTGGCCCTGTGTGCCTCAGTCGTATGCAGTCCTGATTGTGGCGCTCACCTGCACGGCACCAAACACGCATACGACCATCATTGACACAAAGGCAGAAGCGACTCTCATCGCTGAAGACGACACGTCTCCATTCGTCCCTCCATTCACACCTGTCGCGACACCACTGGAGGCGGGCTGCACGATGTTGGGGCGTGAGCGGAAGACGGCCTAACGGTGTGCGGGACCGTAGCCCAGCTTCATGGAGACGGTTGCGAATGGTCCTCGCCGATACCCCAGGAGCAACAGCGTCCCTAATTTGCTGGGAAGTGGCGGTGCGGTCCGCTACAGCACTGCGTAGGATCCTACGGTCTTGGCGTGTATCCGTGCGTCGCTGCGTTCCGGTCCAGGTCGACGGGCGCGTGCACTTTCCGCCGACCACTGGCGACAACATCGATGTACTGTGGAGACCTCACGCCCCACGTGTTGAGCAATTCGGCGGTACGTCCACCCGGCCTCCCGCATGCCCACTATACGCCCTCGCTCAAAGTCCGTCAACTGCACATACGGTTCACGTCCACGCTGTCGCGGCATGCTACCAGTGTTAAAGACTGCGATGGAGCTCCGTATGCCAGCCATTCGACGGCCAACACCGCGGTTCCTGGTGTGTCCGCTGTGCCGTGCGTGTGATCATTGCTTGTACAGCCCTCTCGCAGTGTCCGGAGCAAGTATGGTGGGTCTGACACACCGGTGTCAATGTGCTCTTTTTTCCATTTCCAGGAGTGTATAATAATGTGGTCTTGAGGATTCTCTGCCCCATGGAAAATTAGTACCCCTGCTGAATTATATACATGGCTGCATTCATTCCTTGACAGAACATCTGAGCCACCTAAGCACATCCCCCAGGCTGTGGATAAGCCATGTCTCCGCAATATCCTTTCTTTCAGGAGTGTTAGTTCTGCAAGGTTCGCAGGAGAGCTTCTGTAAATTCTGGAAGGCAGGAGACGTACTGGCAGAAGTAAAGCTGTCAGGACGGGGCGTGATTCGTGCTGGGGTAGCTCAGATAGTAGAGCACTTTCCTGCGAAAGGCAAAGGTCTCGAGTTCGATTCTCGGTCCGGCACACAGCTTTAATCTGACAGGTAGTTTCATATCAGCGCACACTCCGCTGCAGAGTGAAAAACTCATTACAGCTGGCATGCAATCACGATGAGGGCCACCACCACCTGCAGAGAACTGCGTCCCCTCTGTCTCACAACTCAGCTCCCATAGCCTGCACAATGCTTACATGGGGCCTTAGCGCCGTGTTTTTTCAAATATGTTTACAGCATAAATACAGATAGAATTATAATGAAATTGTAGTGGATTGCTTTACATGATTACTCAAAGAATAAAAAAATGGTTTACAGAGCTCTTTTGTCAAAAATAAAATCTTATTCTGTACTACAATGACTATGTGATTTTATTACAGCAATAATTTTTAAATGATTAATTTTCTATGTCCTAATCTTTATAATCCTAAGCAGTGGTGAGATGTATGATAGTGTAGTGTTAATTTCCCACAACCTTTCATGCATTCAAAGTACTAAGCCAGCTTAGACTACACATTCATTTTAGTCACTCTCATACCATCTACTACGTATTCATGGAACCCAAAGAGAATAAAAGATATACAAACTACTAGACTTTCCATTACTTTGTCATTTTGGTGGAACTAAAGCTGGCGTATGGCTTCAATCTCGATGAGTGCCGACATCACCAATCTGCTCTCTCTCATATGTGGCAAAAAAAGTGCTGCTAAATTCTCTTTTTTGATGAAACTGACACAAAATTTTTTCAGGTTGATGTACAAACATAAAAAGCACAAGGTATTGTCGACATCTGACTGCATAGCTACATTTCTTATGTTCTTTCTCACAAATTGATGATGTGCTACGCCCACTCTGCAAAAACATACCAAAGTGACTCGCACATTCCATGCTCACGCCACATAGTAGAAACTATAGCCCAAGATCTACCACTCAGGCGCTCGCGAACTACTCGCGAAAGCCCACTCGAATACTATCGCACAATAGTATTGAAAACCACATGCGAAAACCACAAGCGAATAACCACAGTCAACAACAATCGCATAAGTCGCGATAGCTCAATCTGTGTAACCACACTCGAATAAAATATCCGATTCCCGAGAAACATCGCACCAAAGAGACAGCCATGGACAAAATCACACCACAAATACATCGCACCACTGGCGATGACAATAATCAGCCCACAAAAAAGACACATTGCACAGGGCAATGGTCACAAACCACGGCGAAACACAAGACAGTCAACACGCCTCTTCCGTGGACAATACATGACCATCCTGAAAACTACCTTCATGGGTCTCGCAGACTAATCTCAGGGACGCTCCTCTTACACACGAATTATATACCACATACCAGATACCTGCGATGCACGAACAACAAACAGGAGAAATATGATTGTTGCTGAACTCTATGAGGCTACAAGAAGAATTCCATCCCCAATACTCGTGAGTTTGTTTCGGGCTCGAAGACATAAAATTCTATCATTATTGTGACACCTGATTCTGTCGTTCCGTGCAAACTGCAAAACTGTTGTGAGAACATGTCAACTTGCGAGGAATAAGATTCAAATAAACAACCAAGTTTCCGTCATGCAATCGGCACTGTTCTATTCTCAACAATTATAATTAATCGTCTCTGGGATGACCGCCCACCAATTTTTAAACTTGAAAGGGATAGTTGTGCAGTGGAATTCTAACAATACCCAATTCTTACGACTAGCAGCAATGGGAGAATTTCTTATGCTAATTACCATGCTGGAATTACAAAAAAATCTAAAGAAATTATTATTGCCTTTGAAACTATTATAGCTAAACAAACCTTATGCCACTATGCTTATGTTCTACTGTCACTGACCATTAAACTATCTGTGGCTTGTTCAGAATAAGAATCTTCCAGCAACGTTTCTTCTAGATCGGTGGATCTATCCGTAATACTATTGATGAGGGTAGGTCCTAGTTCAGTTCGAGATGCGCTTTGTGCCTCTTCTGCATTTTCAGTTAGTCATTGACGTTGGTTGACATTTCCTCGCGCCCCTCGTCCTGGGTTCAGTTCCCGAATCTCAGTTTCCTCGGTCTGACCTCCATTTCCGTTCCTTCGGTTGTTCATTCGCGCCCATCTGCTATTGTCATTGAAATCCTAAACATGGTTTCGTCATCCATTGTTTTGTGCTCCATAGCCTTCATTCCTCCTTCCATTTCAGCCTCTGTTGAGTAGTACATAACTACTGCGGTTCCCATTCCAGTCTCTTCGTTGTTTAAATTCGTTGCTCCCGAAATTTGCAGACCGTAAATGGTTTCCACTAGGCGTTTCATTTCGCACATTTCCGTTCCTATTATTGTAATGGTATATTGTGGTCGCGACATAGGGTCTGCGAGGTATCTGTCAGACTTTTCTCTGTATTCTGATATTCTCTGCTCAGAATGCGTACTCTAATTCGTATAGAGAGTTACGGAAAGTGCTGAGCTCCACATTACTCCTGCCAGTTAATACTTGTTAATATGCTGACGGACGGTTGGTGTAACAGTGACGTATAATGTCACTGGTAGAGCATGGTACGTCAAGATACTGGTTCTTGTCAATCGTTACATCAAGGAACTTGACTAGGCTTTTCTAGCCTGAACTGTAGAAATCTTTCCCAACAATCATTTCGTACTTTATGCGCTTTTGCGTCTCCTTGGACCAGCAGATATTTATGATGCTGTCCTTTAATTCCTGGTAACGTCTACACGTCGCATTTTCTCCGCAACTGACCCTGGCAAGTGTCCGCAAATAAAAACTAATTTGTATTTTAAAGGCCAATTTGGAGATGAAGAGAGGTCTAATTGTGATATTCAAGTGCGTGGGTGAGTAAAATTACCCTTATCTCGGAAAATTTCGAATTTTCGGACTTGTAGGAAGTGTTGAAAATCAAATGGCGTTTCGTCGACAGCTTCCAACCTACGGAAAATATCAGTCCTTTGGGTGTCCTGGTTCGTCGTCCCCTCATTTGTGTTGTCCCCATGGCTTCGAGAAAATGCGACGTTCATCTCACCATGTCCTCTGTTCGCTGCTAACGGTATGCAGTAATCCGTCCCGTCCGTATTTGTTTCTGGTTATGTTGCGTACGCGCTTGGCCGCATCTGAAATTGTTTCCTTAGAGCCTCCTCCAATTTCTTCTCCATACACGTGTTGATAGGTTCATGTTGAGATTTGAACGAAAGGAGAGTCCGTACCTCTTCAGTGTCGCTCACTGGAGTTGCAGATGTCACGTCCGAACCAGTCCTTAATTTGCGCAGCGCAGATTCTATTTTGTCTATGGCCCCTGTCGCATTAAGGTCCGTGGCTTCACGCATTATCGTGTCGATGTGCTGCTCAACGTCATTTTGCCGCTTTTTCACGCTGTCGACCTCTTGTTCAAATTGATCACTGTCTCTCGTCCTCGCTGTTGTGTGCGTTTACTCGCTTTCGGTGCTCTACCTGCTACTCGTATTGCAAAACTTGTTACTGTCTTGGCGCCCTCTGCCGTCTTCTTAGCACCCTGTGCCATCTTTAAGCCTTTCATTGCTTGGGTCTCTACGTAGGTTCTCCTGGAGTTTATTTCCCTATAACTGGTGTTCCTGTCGCATCTGATTTAGCTGAGCACCGATATTTTTATGTCCCTCCTGGTCTCGTTCATTACTCCTCCAGTTTCTTCTCCATACCCATTACAATGCCACCAAATTGACGTCCTCTTCCTTTTCCTCAGAAGTAGGGCAGCTTGCCTACATCAGGGGAAAGTATGCACTCTGGGGAAAACTTATTAGCCTCCTTTGATTAACAGGTACTTAACCTATTGTTCTCCTATGACAGATCCTTAATCTATTGTTCTGTTACGTGGTATTCCATGTCACTGCACTTAACTTATTCTTCCATCGACCCCTCCAACTTCCCTCCCCCTCAGAAAACCCTCCGCCCATCGCTTCTACAGGTACACTTTCAGGACTGAGTTAACCTATTGTTCTCTTAAATGCTTTTCCATGTCACTCCCATTTCTTTTTGATTGATAGTCACGTAACCTACTGTCCCACTCATTCCCCCCCCCCCCCCCCCCCCACTTACAGGTCTGAGTTATTGGAATAGCCCCCCCCTCTCTCACTCTTATCAATTTGATTGACTACTTAATAAAAATGGTCCCATCTGCTGGTGGGAAAGTGCCACACACCCCTGCCACCCCCCCCCCCCCCCCAATGGCAGAAAGTTGAAATTCCATCAAGACAATACACACTCTACTAACCTAAGAAAATGGTGGGAGGATAGGTCACTCGGGCTGCCTCCACAAACCTAAGTAATCCGATTCCCCCCCCCCCCCCCTCTTCCGAGTGAGTGGCACAAAGGTTGAATTTTGGAGAGAAGATAGGTCAATTCTACTATCTCTACTATCCTAAGAAAATGGCGAAAAGAAAGGGCACATGGGCTACCTCCACTAACCTAAGTCACCCGACTGCCACCTCTTCCCATGGATTGGCAGGGTAGGACTCGACCTGTGTTGGACGTAAGTCTTTATTTCACATGTACCACTCTTTATTTAAACTATTAGAGGCAGTACCACCATGCAGGGTCTTCGCCACCTGGTCTGGACTCCAACTGACCTAGTACACAGTACTGCCGCCAGAGCACAATGTCCTCCATTCTGTGACATAAGCCAAGATGGAGGGGAAAATGGCAGGAAACAGTATGGTCGCCATTAGCTCTAGAGTCCAACTGACCTAGTACACAGTAGCGCCACCAGCGCAAGCTGTCATCCATTCCATGATGTAATCCGAGATGGCGGTCTCGTGAAGGAGAGGGTCTCATAACAGGAAATTCAAGGGTATATAGTTTATTTATAAACAAATCAGTTTGTAGGGGTTGGATTTCTCTTGCACATCTTTCTCTGCTGTTTGGAAACATGCTGGTCTTCTAAGAAGTAGTTACATGGAGCAAACATGTTGCTTAACCTAATGTTTGGCACTGTACTCTGAGTGTCTTAACCTACTGTTTGGCCTTTTGTTGGCACTTAACCTATTGTTCTGTTAAGCGGTTTTCCATGTCACCTCCATTTCCTTAAACTATTCTACCACCTTTTTTTTAACCAGCAGCATACTACTGGTCAGTGAAATCGATGGAATGCAATTTAAACAAAAGATCGCTAGTAAAATCACATACCGCCACTCGAAGCCCGACGGCGCCTCCCCCCCCCCCCCCCCTCCCGACACACACACACTTTGGTCGCGGCTGCATACGGCCGTGAGCGCGGTGTGCTGAGCAGATGCCCTTCCATATCCACTTCCAGTGACGCCTGTGGGCTGAGGATGACACGGCAACCGGTCGATACCATTGGGCCTTCCAAAGCCTGTCCGGATGGAGTTTAGTTTAGGTTCTGTATTGACTGACATCGCTTGTTTGAGTTGGAGAAAGAGTTTTGATAGATGGGCAACACCTTCTGAGGCGGACAGCACCGAAACAGTGATCGGGTACATGTCTGCAATATGTTCAATCAGTCGAAACAGAACGTAGAGCCATCAGCTACTCTATGACTATGACAGATGAGTTTAAATGTTGGGCTCGTAAATCACTTTCGGACTGTAGTTTGGAAACCATCCACAACGCTGCAAAACTCCCCCAATTTGCTTCTGTTGTAACTCTCTTTTATTTAAAATCATCCACTGCCTGTGGCACGTTATGGCAGTCACAGTAACAATATGATTTACATTGTGCAATGTCTAGTTTTCTGCAAGAGGTCGTGGATCAGAGCGTCTTAATGTCAGTTTAGGACTTGACGCAGACCTCAAAATCGTGGCAGATAAACAAAATGTACCACAGTGTACAAACGGTGAAACAGCAGAAACAAATAATGCTTCAAACAATGAGACAGGGCCACAGGGAGCACATCTTGCTATTTACAGTATGGTCTGTGGGATATGGTCGTCCTCCTACAGTACGGGTGATGAAACATTAAACTGTCCTCTGCATGGATCAAAAGCTGTATGTTTAAAAGGATCGTCCCACGTTGGCAGCAGCAACAGTTTGACAGGTAAATTCGATTATGGACAGTGTGTCCCATTAGAAATACTATTCTGGGGAGCATCGCAACAACTATCTGCCCTGGATCCACATCGCAGCTATGCGCCATCGCACCTGCAACGGTGGCTAGGTGAGTTCTATAATGGATGAAGTTAGTGGAGCTTTTACGGTGCTTAATATTTCTCTGCTGGATAGTACAGAATAACTCTGATAGCATGTCGGGCTGATGTATATGAACGGATGTGGGTATGCTTCGGACTGTAGTATCTGTATCTAGTTTGGAGACACACAACAATGCACTCATCTCCACCGAACGGTCAAAACACTGTCCTGTTGCACTAACTGAGGTCGTTCTGTTTCTGCACGGGTTGCAGAATGTGCTGGATATGGCTTTCTCCAACTTCTGCTCAGTTCCAGCTTAATTTGGACGATCACATACACAAAGCTGCGGAAATGGGTGCAGTTGCAGGATGCGTAGGGATTAACTAAAACCACGTTGGAATTTTAGTGTAGCAGATAGGTTCGAGAAAGATGACTCTTTTCAAGATATGAGAGTGCCAGAAATATGACTCACTTGTGGCAGTGATCCTACACAGGTATGTAGTTGAATGGAAGGACTTAATTTCAAATCATAGACATCATTTCTAGTGGATAGTGTAACACTAGAGATCTGAAAAGCTAGGGTACATTTCTTACGACCTCAAACAGCACACCATATACTACAGTGTATCATTCTTCTCAATCATTCATCGCCTATAACTCAGTGGATATATCGCAGAACCTCTGACATCGTATCGAGACAGTATATGTTACACATACTGGAGAAATATGTACTGGCGTGAGGAATTGCAAACAGAGATTTCATCCACGTTCCTTAGCCAAAACACTTTCAAAATTGAGCGATTTTATGACAAGGTTGCATCGTGGGTTACGTGTAAGTGGACTGACGGTTTCATAATACACGCTTCTAAGATCACCATCTCGGTATTTGTCCAGAAAAACCAATTCATTCGGGGGTAATGCCATACCTCGCTTTATAAAGCCATTATCGCTTTTAACATGGGTACTTATGTGCACCTGTAGAACCATGACCGCTTGTGACAGTAACATACAGTAGTTTTTGCATTCAGATTTTTTAATGTCTGGCCAATTACGTCTCTGTTTCTAAGACACAGTGGTAGCACTCGCAAGGTAAACTTATGAGACGTCCACATATCGCAGACTTTCTCTGAGTATTATTTCATGTCGTAGGCAATCAGTTATTGATGAAGTATTATACTTAGTAGTAGTAGGGCATGTGTGATAGGTTCACCTTGAGCTTCAGGCTTATAAATTACGTGTTTGTGTTCCGACATGTGCAAAGGAGATGACTATGGAATACTGTGATAGCAGAGGGAAGAGTATGTCAAGACATAAGAATGGTGTGGATATTTCTATTTCCCGAGCCATAGCCATCAGCAGGGTGTAGTTCGGATACTTTGCTCATTATCGAGCGTCGTTCAACTGAGCCCGTGATCATAACATTTAATTGTAAGTACAATAGTGAAACATATCTGTGACTGGTTTTGTGCGATAATTCCATGTGTGCATGATCTGTTGTGGGAATGATGCGCATTTGCCATTAACGGTAGGAGCTGTCAGAATGGAGAAGCCTATTGGAGTGTAATAATGTAGATGAATTAACCGTGTGGTCCTCTAGACTACCGAATAGCGAAATAATACTTAGCATGTGCTGGATGGTTTTCGTTATCAAGTTGGAAATTTGAGAAGATTGAATATGAGAGTTCGTTTGCGAGGGACCGTTATTCCCTCCCATGTAAATTGTTTGGGTGACTGCTTCTGCACATTTCGCGCCTTTATTTGTTTCAGAGAAGATCGATTGTAGTGTGCATCTAGCATGTGTAAGACACGTTTGCCGGTTCTCTAGACATGAGAAACACCTTAGTTGACTTTGTAAATTATAGGGATGATTTGGAATCTGTTACATCACCGACATCACTATGCGAGAGTGGAAATATCAGTCTCCTCTATTTATTTCGAGTTACGTAAAGGTCCTCACAGACAGGATAAGCACTAAGGTTTCGGGTTTGTAGAGAAGTAATTTCCAGTTTATATCTTCGGAATTATGTTGTGCGAGCGATCGGTAGGCTACTGTTGTGTGCTTGATATCGAGTAGCACCGCGAAAATGGCATAATATCATGGAAAACCATTCGAAAATACATCTGTTCTTGTAATCGCATAGTCTGGATATGGGTGTAGAAAAGCAAGCAAGCAGGTCCGGACCAGAAACAGGAACGCATTTGTGCCGAGGGGAAGCGAGTCCAAATTTGTAGAACAGTTCTGAGAGTGACTTCCGTCCGCTGAGGGTGCTGTGGCCATCCGTCGGGTGTCCATGGCCGCCTGATCTCGCGGTAAAAATCTTGTGCTACGAGTATACGTACTGTGCTGTCTGTCTTCTCGGTATATGTACAAATGATGTAAAAGGGCTGACTTTGGATGGCGCAGGACAGGAATTGTATGTTTACTACATCAACACGGTATGCGGTGATATAAGTATAGATCAGATATCGGTTTCACGTTCTGATATTCAAGCTGCTCTCCTTAGTAGGAGAGCAATGTAATTGAGTAAGAGTCTTTCCATATTTGACTACATGTAGGGCACGTTGCAGGGTTTAATTGCTGGTGCAATATGGTGATCTGTACAAAATACAATCATAATACTCCATTTATTCACAAGACATCCTTTTTGCTTTTTGCCGGGGCATAGGAGCATGTACGCACTGATTCGAACAAGACGGGGGGGGGGGGGGGGGGAGGGGGGTGGAAGATGTGTTCGAAAAGTTCTGAGAAAGCAAATGTTCAGACAGGATGAAGCAGATCATCATCTCTGTTGGGGATGCTGTCACTCATCCGCCACTTCGGTATTAGGATATCTCCAGACCTGTAGCTCTAGGATTCCGAAAATTCTGGTCTTTTTTTTCTCATCTGTATGACAGTGCTTCGAATTCTGTTTGCGTAATTCTTCTGTATCGCCCCCATCTGTGCTTAGAGACTACTCTCTTTCCAAATAACGAGAATGCTTTTCTGATTAACCGTGTTTTCGCGAGGGTGCACAGGCTTTTATCGGTGAGAACGTTTACGTGTGTTGCAAGCAGGAATGGTAACACGTGATGAACGTGGTGCCACGATAGGACTGCGAGAAAGAATGCGTTATTCCGCGCTATTTTCGTAAGCAGATCATGTAGGGAGAGAATTTCTATCGAGACATCAAGAAAACGAACGTTAAGTATATGTGGGACACTATAGAATTTCCGAGAGTTCGACTTGGTCTTAGTTTTTACATAGTGATATGACTTGACAACCTTCTGGATGGTGAGTCGCCACATGGGCGTTTAACAGCGAGGTGTCAGTCACGCTGGGACAGGCACGCACAGTTGGACGTAGCTCATATGTTCCATTAGGATCGCTAGGTAGAAAGCAGCCTGTACCGTTCTGGAACAGATTTCTACAGCGCGGTGCGTGACGTCGGCATCCATAGATAAAGTGTCAGCAATGGTAAAGACTTGGGCTGCCCGGAGGCGTTTCGTGTATGGAATCTGTGTGACCGTGCCTTGGATTTCTGTGGCGAAGTGGACAGGGGTGTGATCGGCGAGGACGTGAAGACGGAGGAGGAGACTTTGAAGAATCGGGGTGCTCCAAGCAGCCTAGTTGCTGCAGCCCTAACCTGCTAGCATGGGGGAGGGTGGTCCATGGACGCGAGAGCAATGCTGAGGCAGCTGCGGACGGGGTGAGATCGGGGCTCAGTGGCAGCGGGGTCGGCGGCGGCGGCTGCGGCAGGGCCGGAGGCGGAGGCGGAGGCGGCGTCGGGCGTCGAGCGGTAAGATGTGTTTTTTATTAGCGATCTTTTGTTTGAACAGTATTCCATCGATTTCACTGATCAGTAGTATGCTGCTGATTAAAAAAACTACCCCTTATATGTGAAAAATATTGATTTAATTAATTTCCATATTTTTTTATCATTGTGGTGTTAGCGGTATAATAGTTAGGGGGAGGGTGTGCGTGAGTGGGTGACATGGAACAGAACAGCAGCTTAAGTACATAACACTAGTGTAATTTGCATAATTTTTATGTAAAATGCAGTACGAAATTTTACGGGGGTGGATAACAAAGAAGAATTATCCAGAACTGGCGTTCAAAGCATGTGAAATTCGAAAAGTGTACCAGAAAATGGTGGGAGGTCCTAACTAATCACTTGATTTGATATCAAAGGTGGTAGAATAGTTTAAGAAAATGGGGATGACATGGAAAACCGCTTAACAGAACAATAGGTTAAGTGCCAACAAAGAGCCAAACATTAGGTTAAGACACCCATAGTACACTGCCAAACATTAGGTTATGCAACATGTCTGCTCCATGTAATTACTTCTTACAAGACCAGCATGTTTCCAAACAGCAGAGAATGATGTGCAAGAGAAATCCAACCCCCACAAACAGATTTGTTTATAAATAAACTATATACCCTTGAATTTCCTGTTACGAGACCCTTCCTCTCCACCACCAGACGGTCATCTTGGATTACGTCATGGAAGGGGTGACAGCGCCCTCTGGTGGCCCTACTGTGTACTAGGTCAGTTAAACTCTGGAGCCCAATTGTCATTTTCCCCGCCATATTGGATTATGCCACAGATTGGACGACAGTGTGCTCTGGTGACAATACTGTGTACTATGTCAGTTGGAGTCCGGACCATGTGGCCAAAACACTGGGTGATAGTACTGCCTCTAATTGTTTAAATAAAGACTGGTGCAAGCAAAATAAAGACTTATGTCCAGCACAGACGACTCCTACCCCACCAATAACTAGTAAGAGGTGGTGGTTGGGTGACTTAGGTTAGTGGAGGTAGCCCAAGTGCCCTTTCTTTCCTGATTTTCTTAGCTTATTAGAGACAGTCGAATTGACCTATCTTCCCTCCAAAATTCAAACTTCACACCAATGCCTGGATGACTTAGGTAGCCCAGTGACCTATCTCCCCCCCCCTCCTGCCCCCAGTTTCTTAGATTAGTAAAGGTTGCATTGTCGTGAAGGAATTTAAACTTCCTGCCAGGGGGGCATGAAAGGGAGTTGTGGCATTTTCGTACCATTCCCACCAGAGAGGTTTATTAATTGATCAGTTATATAGACAATCAAATTTATAAAAGTGAGAGCTGGACCTATTCCAGTAACTCAGTCCTGAATGTGTACCTCTTGCAGCGAGGGGGAGGGGGTTGGGAGAGAGAAGGTGGGTGGGGAACAATAGGTTAAGTGCCTGTCAATCAAAAGGTAATGTGGGTGACATGGAAAAGCACTTAACAGAGCAATAGGTTAACTCAGACCTAAAAGTGTACCTGTAGCAGCGATGGCTGGAGGGGGAAGCTGTGGGGGAGCGATAGGTTAAGTGCAGTGACATGGAAAAACACTTAACAGAGCAATAGGTTAAGGACCTGTCAATCAAAGGAGAACAGTAGGTTTGCCCCAGAGTGCATACTAGCCTCTGATGTAGGCAACCTGCACTAAGAAAGTGCTCTGGTGTTGCCGTACTACTTTCTTCAGTATCGTGATCGAACGAATCAATACTGGATTTCTGCAGTGTTGATTCCACTTCAGTGCATTCTAATACTGCCCTGTCTTTCTGATTGGATTTCTAATTAGCACCTCTGCTCCGATATTTTGTGGTACACTTACATCTTCTATCACACATGATCTGACACCTTCTGTCCATTCAAGAAAAGCCATATTGCTTTCGTTTCCATGATTTCCTTTTTGCCCGACATCGTTGTTGCTAACGCCATTCAACAGCAACGCCTCCCTACTGTCAAACTGTGACTCCACCATTTCATTGCGCTCTTCCTCCATAACGTACACTTTATTTTCCAACTCCAAGTCTACTTGTCTCCATGCCCTACTTCTCATTATCATTAAAATTATCTATCCACAACAAACTTTAATCATCCGTCAACACTTCGACAACTATATTATCTTACTCACAAGATATATGCAGTACCATACAATGATGTCAAAAAAATGAGCAAAACAACATGTAGTCCCAGACTACGACGATACTACACTAGATTCAGAATCAAAAACAATCAAATACAATAGTAAACACTATAAAAATAACACGCCTACGCCGTTAGCAATGACGGGTGAGCGGTTGACATGTGACACAGAAGTAACTGACATAAACAGACTGTAAATAAAACAAATAAACACATAACAACACAATCAGAGAACTAAGTATCTGCAACATGCTACTGAATTTTAACTAACATGATTTGAACCTGTTTGGCAAGGACGCAAAATGACAGCATCACAGAAGTGCCAAGGGTCTAGATTCTCGCAGGGTCTCCAATTGCAAGATTCCTACTTTCAATTGTAATCAAGACTTTAATAAAATGCAAAGGTAATGTGAATCAGGACAATGGAAGCAATTGTGGTCTAAATAACAATAGACTTATTCATTCTTAACATCACAAGACAAAGAAATGGCTAAAGAAATGTCACACAAACATTTTTATTTGACAAACACTTTCACTAAGATGCTGTCTATGGTGAACAAAGTGATCAGTTGGGAATCATGACACGACACTAACCAGAAGTAATCGCTTTATCTGACTTCACACATGTGAATCCGTGGTATGGCCAAAAAACTATGTTAGTATGAAGCATCTATACTATTCCATAGAGAAAAATATGGTTCCAAAGAAGAGGGTGCTGAGAAGTGTATATTGGAGCCCTACGCCATAGCAGCGAATACTTTACCCTGCTGCTGGTCAGGGCGGCACAGCACGACGCGCTAGGCGACTGGAGTCATGGACGGCAGCCATCTGTAATTAATGGCACGCACCATAAAAATACAAGTATGTGGTCCCGCGTTCAACTAATCCGGAACGTAGGTACTTCCCTATGATCCAGTGGATTCCAGTGTGCAGTGAACCAAGTTGCTGGTCTGCCAAACCAATCTGACTCCATGCCGCGACTATGCATGATAGAATATGTCAAATGTTTAGATGGCCAATTCGAAACAAATAAGTACACCCACGCATTACTCATTCTATGCGTGATGCTAGAAGCAGTACTTCTGACAGGTCAGATGGTGACTGGCACAGGCTCTAGCTGGCACACTATAGTACATTTACATGTTAGGCTACTCCCACTTTAGCACAAGGCAATCACGAGCTGGAGCGTGGCATTCGAAGCTGGGAGACTGACCCTTGTTCTGCATATACAGATTTGATCGGTCAGCGACTTTGAAGTTAATTGGGAGAAAAGGAAAACAGATTCATCTTTGCAGCATCTTCCCCACGCGTTTACGCGGTGTCTTTGCTAAAGCATGACCTGGATGGAACGACAGCGCTCCATAAAAAGATTGTTTTCTCCCCTGTTGCGCCCATATCGAACTTTCCAAAGAAAGACCACAAACACGCTAAAAGGCATGTGCCTTCATAAATATGTTTTGTAGCGGAGTCTGGACGTCTGGGCGACACTGACCTGTCGCTCGAAAATTCGCAGAAACACAATGTCGTCTCATCGGATTCCTGCCTAACAAGTGCCCAACCGGTCTTCAATGCTCTGCCCACACCAGCAGCAACTCCTCGGCGCTAGTCAGCCAACCTGGACACAGCTGCCACCCGACTGGAGCCATCCAACCTGTCTGCAAAATGAGGCTGAGGAACTTGGCAGTCCGCAATTATATTCACCCAGGTTTCGCAGAAAAAACGCCCTCGGCCCTGAGCTGCCATGTGCTTTTACTGCAGTCGTTTAAATCGGCACCCTTCTGCTTTTAACGCAGGTAAAGCTTACCGCTATTCCTTCAGTAGAGCACACAAGCAACTACTGCCAACCATTTCATCATATGAATGAAGTCAGATCATATCCAGGTATAGCAACCAAGTAATAAATATCAACTTCCCTAAGAACATTGCGCAGCCTAACACCATATCAGAAGTGAGAGTGCCCTGTAGTCTGTAAAAAAAAAGATTTTTTATGGTAAGTAAATGTGTAGTTCCACTTCCGATTTTTGCAATGCCAAACTAAAACTTCTGTGTGAAATATTATGCCTTAACTCAAGTTGCAAGACGTATTCCATGTATATGCGCGTTGTTACAGAACTGAAGATGACAGCAAACTCTGTCGAAACTGGTTGTCTTAAATAAAGAAATATCTATGTGATCTAGGTTGCTGAATGTTTTTTAGAGAGTAAAAAGATCGTCTCCTTCAGTCTTCTCAACCAGCAAACTACTACTGTGGTGACGATGATAAGGTGTAGAGATAGTGAGGAAGAAATGCACATACAGAGAGGGGCAAGGAGGGGATGGAAATGTATATATATGTATGAAAGGAGATGAAGAGAGAGTTGGAGACGGGAAAATGGAGAGATGTTGCGAAGAGGAGGACATGGACAGAGAGGGGATGGGAGGCGATAAAACGAGAGGGAAGGAGGAGATGGACTGAGAGTGCGTCAGGAGGAGAATAGAATAAGACGTAAAAGTACGTAATAACTATTAAATAAACAGCTATTGACACTAGTATAATCGTTTTGTTAAAAATGCTTGAAAGTAGTGCGAAAAATTGTAAACTTTATGATGTACGAGCGCCGTCTCGTGTCATCGGTTAGAATGCCTAAGGATGCCGTTTCCACGGAGACATAGTGGTTGAAATGACTGTCCGTTGTCAAAGGTGAATTCGATGGACGCCTTGTGTTGCCTTGACGACGGTGTTCGATGCTAACTGTCAAAAATGAAAGAGAATGGCGTCGCTATCAGAAGTGGCGCGCCAAAGTGCTGAAATTTTGTAGTCGATTTTTGCAGCGAAGAAACCAGTTCATTAAAGCTAAACTGAAATCAAAACTGTAATTCGGAAATGTTTATCTCGAAAAGTAAGGTCGACATATAAAACTGCGTTAAAAATAATTTGCGTTAGAAATAATATGCATCAAAATTTGACAGACGCAACTGAACACACAAAAAACACCGAATCATGAAAATCTTAGATCTGACTATTTCTAATAAGAATGTAAAATATTTTTTGGTACTTTTCGGGAACCAACTATGACTGATGCCGTTATTAAATAACAGATCTCCATTTCGCAATATTTTTATCTAAAATTGCGATTTGTGGTCATGTCTCATATTATATAATGCATTAAAATATAACTAAAAAACTGTTATTAATCAATCATCCGCTCACACAGAAAGTGCAACAGCACTTCGTCAGGCAAATATAGTATCGCTACTTTTTGGATCGCCGAAGCCGGTAGCAATCCTAAACAGAGAACAGTCGACAGGAAACGTCCCGAATGGTGTCGACTTTTGACCATCACAACATGATAGTCATCGGCCAACTTTTTGCACCCTTATTGTAGCTAGACTCTTAGGAGCTTAGAACATACCAGTCTACATAGGTTATGAATTAATAATTATATCGATACATATACGGCACACGGTCCCACCCCAAAATCTCAGTATTGGCTCTCGAGCAAAATACCACTGTTCTAGATATTTTACATACACTGCCGGAAAAAAAATATTACACCTGGAAAGGCAACGTCGATTTTGATCCGCTGACGGCATATGGGAGCCGGGGGCTAGTGAATGCGCTGATAATGGTTTCAGCGTCGTCCGCCAAAAGATACTGTAGTGGCACAGGTACAGTGCGCCATCAGCATCTGCCCCTTAATAGGGAATGCTTACAGCCACAAGGCCCAGTGTGGTGCAAACCTGCGAAGCAAGCCGGCAACCATACCACGAAGACGCGCTCATGCTTGCTACAGCCAAGTGAGTGAGTTCTAAAGAAGTTGCATAGCAGCCTTTCGAGTGGCCGCATAGTCCTTTCGGAGAATTGCTACAGAAGTTGGACGTGCAGAGTCACATGTGTGCAACGATATTGGTATCAGTGGTCACGTGAAAATACTCTAAATCTACATTTACATCTACAACTACATATATACTCTGCAAGCTACCAAGCGGTGTGTGGCGGAGAGCACAATTCGCGCCAGTCATATTTCCCTCGTCTGTTCCACTCTCGGATCGCGCGAAGGAGAAACGACTGTCTGAACGCCTCATTATGAGAACTAATTTCCCTTGTCTTTGAATGGTGATCAGTGCGCAATTTGCAAGTTGGTGGTATTAATACATGCTCTACATCCTCGGCGAAGATCAGATTTCGGAATTTAGTGAGCAGCCCCTTCCGCTTAGAGCGCCGTCTATCTGCAAGTGTGTCCCACTTCGAACTTTCTATGAGATATGTAACGCTCTCGCCATGGCTAAATGTTATTGTTGTTGTGGTCTTCAGTCCTGAGACTGGTTTGATGCAGCTCTCCGTCTACTCTATCCTGTGCAAGATTCTTCATCACCCAGTACCTACTGCAGAGTACACCTTTCTGAATCTGCTTAGTGTATTCATCTCTTGGTCTCCCTCTACGAATTTTACCCTCCACACTGCCCTCCAATACTAAATTGGTGATCCCTTGATGCCTCAGAATATGCCCTACCAACCGATCTCTTCTTCTAGTCAATTTGTGCAACAAATTTCTCTTCAATTCTATTCAATACCTCCTCATTAATTATTTGATCTACCCATCTAATCTTCAGCATTCTTCTGTAGCACCACATTTCGAAAGCTTCTTGCCTAAACTATTTATCGTCGACGTTTCACTTCCATACATAGCTACACTCGATACCAATATTTTCAGAAACGCCTTCCTGACACTTAAATCTATACTCGATGTTAACAAACTTTTCTTCTTCAGAAACGCTTTCCTTGCCATTGCCAGTCTATATTTTATATTTTCTCTACTTCGACCATCATCACTTATTTTGCTCCCCAAATAGAAAAACTCCTTCACTACTTTAAGCGTCTCATTTCCTAATCTAATTCCCTCAGCATCACCCGACTTAATTCGACTACATTCCATTATCCTCGGTTTGCTTTTGTTGGTGTTCATCTTATACCCTCCTTTCAAGACACTGTCCAATCCGTTCAACTGCTCTTCCAAGTCATTTGCTGTCTCTGACAGAATTACAATGTCATCTGCCAACCTCAAAGATTATATTTCTTCTCCATGGATTTTAATGCCTACTCCGAACTTTTCTTTTGTTTCCTTTTCTGCTTGCTCAATATACAGATTGAATAACATCGGGGATAGGTTACAACCCTGTCTCACTCCCTTCCCAACCTCTGCTTCCCGTTCATGCCCCTCGACTCTTATAACTGCCATCTGATTTCTGTACAAATTGTAAATAGCCTTTCGCTCCCTGTATTTTACCCCTGCCACCTTTAGAATTTGAAAGCGAGTATTCCATCAACATTGTCAAAACATTTCTCTAAGTTTGCAATCGCTAGAAACGTAGGTTTGCCTTCCCTTAATCTTTCTTATAATATAAGTCATAGGGTCAGTATTGCCTCACGTGTTTCAAAATTTCTACGGAATCCAAACTGATCTTCCCTGATGTCGGCTTCTACCAGTTTTTCCAATCGTCTGGAAAGAATTCGCGTTAGTATTTTGCAGCTGTGACTTATTAAACTGATAATTAGGTAATTTTCACATCTGTCAACACCTGCTTTCTTTGGGATTGGAATTATTATATCCTTCTTGAAGTTTGAGGGAATTTCGCCTGTCTCATACATCTTGCTCACTACATGGTAGAGTTTTGTCAGGAATGGCTCTCCCAAGGCCGTCAGTAGTTCTGATGGCATGTTGTCTATTCCCGGGGCCTTGTTTCGACTGAGGTCTTTCAGTGCTCTGTCAAACTCTTCACGCAGTATCATATCTGCCATTTCATCTTAATCTACACCCTCTTCCATTTCCATTATATTGTCCTCAAGTACATCGCTCTTGTATAGACCCTCTATATACTCCTTCCACCTTTCTGCTTTCCCCTCTTTGCTTAGAACTGTGTTTCCATCTGAGCTCTTGATATTCATGCAAGTGGTTCTCTTTTCTCCAAAGGTCTCTTTAATTTTCCTGTAGGCAGTATCTATCTTACCCCTAGTGAGATAAGCCTCTACCTCCTTACATTTGTCCTCTAGCCATCCCTGCTTAGCCATTTTGCACTTCCTGTCGATCTCATTTTTTAAATGTACCAGTCACGGATCTTGTCGCTCTTCTTTGGACTTTCTCAAACTCTTGGATCAGACCCAACTGGTAATGGTCACATACAGAGGAAGAATACTCTAAGACTGGACGAACTAAGGTATTGTAAGCTATTTCCTTTGTTGAAGGACTGCATCGCTTTAGGATTCTACCAATAAAACGCAATCTAGAATTCGCCTTGCCCGTTACTTGTGTAATGTGATCATTCCATTTGAGATCATTTCGAACAGTCACACCCAGATACTTGACGGATGTTACCGCTTCCAAAGACTGGGCATTTATTTTGCACACGTACATCAATGGGGATTTTCGCGTTGTTGCACGCAGTAGGTTACACTTACTAATATTGAGAGATAACTGCCGGCCATTACACCACGCATTTATTTTCTGGAAATCCTAATGGATTTGTTCACAACTCTCTTGTCAGCTCGGAGAAGAATGGCTGTGACCGCAGAGGTATCAACACGAAGTGTTGGCAACAGGTTATTGGCAGTGGGAATACAGGCAAGCACGCCTCAAGCTGATCTTCCACTCACTCCACAGCACCGACATGTACGGCTCGACTGGTGACATTGGAGGATGGAATGCTGAGCCGTGATCTTCAGCGATGAAAGCAGATTCTGCCTGCACACAGCTGATCGTTGGCGCTGTCTCGCTGAGCGCATTCGTCTTATGGTCTGGGGTGCGATAAGCTACAATTGTGGTTGACCTTCGTTGTTTCTGGAGAGGACGCTAACCTGCGCTTGGTACGTGCAGAGTGATGTTAGGCCCGTTCTTTTGCCGGTCTTGCAACAGGAAGGTGATGTGTTGCTCCAACAGGATAATGCTCGCCCACTCGCTGCCTGTGAAACTCAACGTGCTTTGCAAGACGTGCAGCAGCTTCCCTGGACAGCACAATCTCCAGACTTGCATCCAGTCGAGTGCGTGTGGGATGTTATGGGACAAGAGGTGACCCTTGCGACTTGTCAACATACATCTCTTACCGAACTAGATGAGCAGGCTGATTGGTTGAAATGGCTCTGAGCACTATGGGTCTTAACATCTGAGGTCATCAGTCCACTAGAACTTAGATCTACTTAAACATAACTAAGCTAAGGACATAATACATAACCATGCCCGAGGCAGGATTCGAACCTGCGACCGTAGCGGTCGCGCGTTTCCAGTCTGAAGCGCGTACAACCGCAGGGCCACACGGGTCGGCGAACAGGTTGAGCAGGTGTGTGCTGTTGATCTGTAAATGTAATCTATATGCACTGTTGCTAAAGTAAATCTTGACTGAGTTGTAAATCTCTCAAAGCGTGTGCTAATTTTTTTCCGACAATGTATGTGTATTGTTCAGTATATACGAGTATAAACGTAGTACATCTCGGTTCATTTCCAGTTTCTTGAAGACTGCCATGTCGGTGGGTCCCCTTGTTGAGATACGAGGTGTGTTTGGCAGTTACTACGGAGTGCAAAGCCACTGCAGCCGAGCAACGAGCAGTTACTCAGGATCGCACTGTTATAAATATGTCGAGTAGTTAAACTGCGTTTTATGATGACCAGTTCTTTTCAATACGGATATGTCTTCAGTATATATAAATACGAGGGTGAGTCAAATGAAAACCTTAAATTTGTAATAACAGCTCGAAATTTCGCGCCATTATCCTGTAAGTTGGCAAGCGTGCTACAAAAAGCTTGCAGAATGGCCTGTTTGTGACAGCATAGTGCAGATGCACACATACCGTCGCAGTATCAGTACAAAGACGGCCGGCCCACTTGCGACTTGCACCAGGGAAGAACAGCCTTCTGTTATTTGGGTTTTGCGTAGTGAAGGTGTGAAACCTATCGAAATTCATCGACGCATGAAGGTTCACTACGATGATGCATGTTTGTCACAGAAGCAAGTCTACGAATGGAGTAGGAAGTTCGCAAATAGTGTGACTTCAGTGGAAGATGCTCCTCGTCCAGGTCAGGCACAACGAGTTGTGACTCGACATAACATTGAAGCAGTTGAAGCCATAGTGAAGGAAAACCGCCGATTGACACTGAATGACATTGCAGCATGTTTACAGGTTAGTCATGGGTCAGCACACCACATTGTGCATGATGTGCTCTAGTTTCACAAAGTGTCTGCAAGATGGGTGCCAGGGCATCTGACTCCTGAAATGAGAGAACGACTTGCTGATGCTTGTAAAAACTTCTTGAGCGCTTTGAACGAGAAGGTGATGGCTTTCTTGCAAGAATTACTGGGGACGAAACCTGGGTTCACTTCCATCAACCGGAAACGAAGAGAGCAAGCAAGGAATGGCGCCATTCCTCATCACCAAGCGATTTCCATATGTTTGGAGCACTCAAAGCCGCAATGGTAAGAAAGAAGTTCCATTCTGATGACGAGGTACGCCACGCAGTGCATGAGTGGTTGCGCGGAGTACCAAAAGAAAGATTTTCTAAAGGAATTTATGCACTCTGTAAGCGCTGGAGGACTTTCATTGAGCGTGGGGAAGATTATGTTGAAAAGTGATACAGCTTTGTACCACTTCTGCACAATAAATGATATTTAAAATATATTTAAGGTTTTCATTTGACTCACCCTCGTGCCTAGAAGCCGGAGATTCATAACACTGTAACCAGTAGTCTGCGAGTTAGCATTTTATAGATGTTTAATTGAAATTGAGATTTGCCATAGATTAAAGGTATGAACAGTAAATTTGGTTTGAGAGTTTGATTATACATTACATTCATGGAGTTGGTGCCATGTTGTGATTCTAGCAGTTGTTTAATACTTTGTGTTTGCTTCCATTTTTGGCCTGGTCACTGCAGATTATCTAGGGACCATTTTCACCAGGCGTCAAACTTGTTAATGATGTTATGAAAGTCAATTTAGATGATGAAGCTGTCTCATTCCTGAAGACCTTCAGATCGACGCCAGGTGTAGGAGTTTTTGATACATCTTATAGAAGTCGTAAAAGCAAAAATTTTGGCAGTTGCATAAAATCACACAAACACAGTTTCTTAGGTGGGAAGGTATTCTGTGCACGGAGAAGAAAGCAAGTGGTCTCGTTTTTAGGAAAAGTTTCAAAGAAACCATACATGCTCAAAGGGGATTTAATGTTTCATTACGCGAATGCTTGACTATTACAAGGTCTGCGAAAATAAAAAACCTTCTGTATGTTGCCCTCTTCAGATGCATCTCGTAGAAATCTGGAGAGGGGGGGGGGGGGGGGGGGGGGGAGGAGGAGGTATACGGAGCACGAGAGTTAGCCAGCAGTGCAGCTACGTCGAACCCACGTTGCTCGATTTCAGGATTCTCACAAAGTACGTAAATTGTGGACGTATAATATTTTCGGCCAAGTAGCCGCATTTAGGAAAATTGTTTTAAAAATTTACAACGCGTTTCCGACTTCGTTCTTCATGTGTGGGACTCACAACATTTTCGTATGCATTCCGTTTCAAATGCGACGATCCATTACTGGACTGGTGCCTCTCATGTTTCATTCATAATAGTTTTAAATTCATCACAATCTGAGTTCTATTCCTGTCAGTTAATAAATATTTGACGCTTGTAACTAACTGCAGTGATTGTGAAGACTAAGCTGTCCTCTTTCTTAGTGGCAGTTTTGCATCTAATATTTTCTGTAGTTTAGCTGAGGCCACGATGAGCCAGGGTAGGCAGAGGAGCACAGGGCATTGTCTCCGAGTCAAGTGCCTCCCACAGCATCTACAACCGTATTACGTACTGTGACAAGTACCTATGCTTGTGCACAATCTTGTTTTTTTACAAGCTGTGCCATCTAATCAATTAGTTTTTCGCCTGCGGCTGGTCTTCCTAGAACGCTGTGGAGGAGGTAACCAGTCACAGATGCAAATCACTGTATTCCTTGAGGAGCGATACAGCTACATTTCGTTCACTGAGTCGTTTCCGTCTTTGTATGGGGATGAGCCGACAGCATGTGAATCCTAAGGACCCGGGTTCGATTCCCGGCTGGGTCAGAGATTTTCTCCGCTCAGGGACTGGGTGTTGTGTTGTCCTACTCATCATCATTTCATCCCCATCGACGAGCAAGTCGCCGAAGTGGCGTCAAATCGAAAGACTTGCACCTGGCGAGTAGTCTACCCGACGGGAGGCCCTAGCCACACGACATTTACAGTTATGGGAGGTATATGATTGGTTAACCTTATAAAACTTTTTTCAAGTGGGGCTTAGTTATTTTGTTACATAAATATTATTGACAGCATGTTCGACATCCTTTCGTATGTTGAAAAGAGGTGTGTGGACTTGAAGAGAGGAGAGAGAAGCCCTTTTGTGGATGGATATCATGGTCTGAGGATTCGGAAGAGAGAACTTCGCCTGAGGGTTATGAGGAGAAGATGTCGTGTGGAGATCTTGAGAGATGCACTTGGCCCTCTAAGACTTAGAAAATATACGAGGGTTGGAACTTTAACAGTGGCAACTATTTATTTACAGCTCGTACGCAATGGATACGTGTTTCAAAGTTTTACTGACCTTCAAAATAGTCACCAGCATTGCGTATAACCCGTTGGCAGCGATGTGGAAGTTGTAGGATACTCTTAGCAGTGCCAGTTGTGTTGACAGTTCAAGCTGTGCGTTCTATTGCCCGACGAATTTGTAGCAGTTCTGAAGCGAACGCCGTGAAGTGTTTCCTTCAGTTTAGAAATCGAGTTGAACTCAAGAGGGCTTAAGTCAGGGGAGTGAAGTAGGTGGTAGAGCACTTACCAGCACCATTAGTCAAACAAATCAGTAACAAGTTAACCTGTACGTGCTTGAGCATTGCCCTGCAAAATCATGGTCAGGTCTTGCAGAAAGTGTCATCACTTCCGTCTCTATGCTGTTCATTTTTGTAACACATCCTACGACCAGCTTTTTCTTTTCATTTCCTGATATGCCCTTAACGGAAGTTAGACAGAATAGATATCTCGTTGATGTAGTATCAGAAAATAACCTGAGAGAGGAAATATAAGACAATATCAGTCCATAAATCAGTAGCAACTCATAGCTAAAGTCAGTGGGACGCTGCTCCAGAAAATTGATGGCCTTTGTTTTAAAATTTTGTAACAAAAGAAACACGTGTAACAGTAAAATTTATTCAGAAATTTGACAAAATCCTAAAAGAACAAAATAAAATTTTCTTGTTTACTTTAACCTACAGTTCATGCTTTATCTACTCATTTAAAAATGAAAATGACCAATAATTCTCTCTGGTTTGTGGATGACAAGTGACCAATTCTCCATTGAATAAACAACAAGCGTATTTAGACTTTCCAAATACTTAGCACTTGTCAGAAAAGTTTTATCCTATTCATTGTTGAAAAGCAACGTTCTGCCTCTAATGTATCATGGGAATTGTAATAAAGTTTCTCTGTCGGTTTCGTAATTTCAGAAAGAATATCATCTATATTAATTTCCAGCATACATTTTTCGCAACTCTACTCTTGAATATCAGACTACGACAGAACAGTTTTATTTCAGTGTCAGGCTCTTCTTTGTCAATCGTGGGATTTGCTGCGATGGTCAATACTATCTCTTTGTCGGGTGTTCATTCTTAAAACAAATGAAGCTTTTCTTGTTGAACAGTTTAGCAGATACTAAGTATTCAGTAGAAGAATATCTGTCCGCTACATCAACACACGCTTCCTTAGCTTCTGCCATGAACTTCTTTGAAGGGTTCTCACAGTATTTTGACTTTCATAGATCGCAGACAGCACTTTCAAAACTTGTTATACAGGCTGTTCATTTTAACTGAAGACACTGAAATATCTCTAAAACTGACACATACGGTCAAAAAAAGTTATAATTACAATTAGTTTGTCTCGGAGGGGGAGATCCAACGATGACACACTGCCCCCCCCCTCCCCCGCAAACCACCCCGTGCATGGGTGGCGAGGAGAAACTTCGAAATCTTCAGTGGGAAACCCTGTTTTTTATTACGTTTCATTACGTAATACTACGCTACGACAAAATGTACGTATGTTTTGTCTGAAGCATTTTCTTCGTATTGGCATGGATGGTTCTATAATCGGAGGAATAGAAATGGGTACAGAAGCGAAATTTACGGTATGCTACTGAACGGCCCTTGAATATGGAATGGCACGTGAGACTCCATGCTGCGAGGGTAAGGTATTCGATAACTTCTAATTGTAAACCCCATTCGCAACGCTGTATTCCTCGGACGCGTCACTGTGGCCGTGGCTCGAAGCGAACGCTACTCTGCTTTCCAATTAGTGTAAGTGTTCACTGGTATCACCGCCAACTTCAATACACTTACTGATCCACTTTTCAAATGACCGTACAGAGGACAGAAGCATATCTGCGGGAATGTCAACACAGGCGTTTCTGGTGCGGTCGACCATGTCTTCACATCCTGTTAGCACACGCTGGAACACTTTATCTTTTGAATATCCCCACAGAAAGAAGTTCGGTGACGTCAAATCCGGTGACTTAGCGGGCCAATGAATAGGGCCCCTTCCACTGATGAACCGACCGTTCAAAAACGGTGTAATCTCTCCCGTGCTTCAGTTGCATATTGTGCTGGGCAACCGTCATTCTCAAACCACATTTCTTGTCGAACGTCCAGGACAGCATCCTGCTGTAGTACTGGTAGTTCCTGTTCCAGAAACGTTCGATATTTGCGTCCATTCCACGTGCCGTCGATAAAATGCGAACCAATGAGTTTATTCCCCATGATGCCACACCATACATTAACCAACCAAGAACGTTGCTGGTCAACTTTCTATAACCAGTGAGGATTGTCTACATTCCAGTAGCATATACCGGTTAACGTTACCATGGTTTATGAATGTAGGCGTAATTGCCGGGCGCTTATCAGTAGGTTATGGTGCTCTGCCACTAGTACAGCTATTTCATTAGCTTCTCTTGGAATATGTTTGCTTCATGCTCAGTTCGAAGCGGTACCCATCAGTCTGCTCCAGCCAGTGAGATTCCACCTGGAGACACCCCTGACATATCAATCTGATTGTCGTTCACCATACGGCCCAATAGCCAGGAATGATGATCTGGTGTGTCATTTCTTATCATAGCAGGACTCCTCAGGTTGTTATTTCCGGCAGCCTTAATAGCAGATCGGTGTATCGACGATATCTCCCCCCCCCCTTCCATTTTGTTATCCTTCATGGCAAGCTACACTGGGCTTACTTTTCAGCAAGATGTGACGCTCTTTCTCTTGAATAAATCATCCAGTTTTTTTGAAAATGTATTCGTTTGTTTGCCTGTACGCGTACATCACATCTACCGAGTTCCGTCCCGCTCAGGATAAATTCCTTCATGATACGTCGGCCTTCTCTCATAGAGTGTGAAAGTATCTAACCAAAACTGTAGCCTTTTCTATTTGCGAAGGTATCAATTATGAGATTGTTCCAAATCAATTATTCAACAAACCTGCATCTGACTGCGTCTGTGAACTTGTTTGGTGCAGTCCTCCATTTTGCCATAAATGCAACATGTATTTGACTCAGCAATAAAATTTGAAAGAATAATGCCATTTGTACAATGGCATTAAGATGGTACTGAAAAATTAACTTTTGGCCCTGATGTTTACTTAATGAAATTATATCTTGACTTGAATAACAACAGTTGTGCAATGGCATAAAATTAGTTAATTGAAATAACTTTGCTCTGATAGTCGATTTCAGTCCATGAACTGCACATATGTATTGCATAGAGGCCTCATTATCTTTACGTTCTTTCATTGGTGGCTAACTTTACTTTACTACTCATTTTAATATTCAATATAAGCAAAGGATGTGGATTATGATTCAGGCTGTTAGATTTAAACACAATGTTGATCTCAATATATATATATATATATATATATATATATATATATATATATATATATATATATATATATATAGTTAAAATTTTAAGTCATATACAAAACCTACCATTTCCGAATTTTTTGTTGCACGAATCACTCTTACAAAACATTTTACAAAGCGCTTACTGTGTCAAACCTTGGACATACAAATCCTAACTCTGAACATTATCTAACAAAAACCATTTTGAAATTATTGTAATCTTCTCCCATTTACGTGCTAAAGTTTGGTCAGGGTAACTGCGTAGCGACCTACCGTAAAGCTGTCACCACACATCTGCTTTCTCTGGGCACCTAGCTGCGACGCCTGAGTTTCTTTTACTGCGCGTGCCCGGCTCTCTTAACCATCAAAGATCTCCTACTCAAAGATATTATAGACATTCCATCTTGTGGTTGTCAACTACTTACTTTATTTTCTGGATCTACCCTGATCAGACCTCAGCACATACCATTCAAGTGTATTAGCAGTTGCAGCCGGTGACTAACACAGCTAGTAATCAATAACAGTATGAAAGTTGTGATTACCGGATGTCCTACGTATCCATCCATGACTAGGAGAGAGAATGGTGAAGTACGAACATCGGTCAACAGATGACACACGACTTTGAATGTTACAACGCTACTTTTAGTTGTTAGTTGTCATTTAAAGGTCTACGTACATGTTCTAACAATTTTCCAAACTTTATTATGTTTGCCTATTATTTTAGCGTCTACGCTGCTGTTTGACAATCAAAGTTGCTTTTGTACTGTTTGAGAGAAAGTTTGAGTGACGAAATATTTTACAAGACGGTGGACGTTCTTTGTGTTGATGTTTCACCTCATATGTTCAGTGAAAAAGAGTTTTATTAGAATTTATCTCACTGCATCGTGAGTTTCCACGATTATGGAAACTGCGATCATGCGTAAAAATAAAACAGCACTGGCAACTATCGAAATGGTATAGTTGTTGCTTTTTCCATCCTTTCCCTGATACATATTACGCAGAAAGAGGTTAAGCATAAAAACAACAATATTATGAGAATAGATTGCTGCTCACCATATAGCAGAGATGCTGAATCGCAGATAGGCACAACAAAGAGACGGTCAAACAAGTAAGCTTTCGGCCAGAAAGGCCTTAATCCTAATAGACAACTTACGTACATACAACCAAATGCAGCTCACACTCACATGACGACAGTCTCCGGCCTCGACAACTAGAGTCTGTGGTTATATGAGTGTGAGCTCCATTTACGAGAGTGTCTGTGTATTTGTTGTCTAATTCACGTGAAAGCCTTTCGGGCCGAAAGCTTGCTTGTTTGACAGTCTCTTTGTTGTACCTATCAGTGACTCAACATCTCCCCTACTTGGTGAGCAGCAGTCTACCCTATTCATAACATTGTCATTATTCCATCCTGGATTTTCCATTGTTTAAGAAGAAATCAATATCCTACATACAACATACTAATGGGAGTACAATAAAATTAAAAAATAATAACGAAGTCATCTTTTTCTCCCAAGGATGATGTATGTTATAAATTCCCATATTGTGGTATTTTCATGAACTGTCATTAGAGGGTCACGTTGAATAAAATAAATTTTCGCATACTTCTTTTTCAATATGAGACGAAGTAACTCTAAACACGTTATTAAAAGTTTCACTCTTAGTTCAGAGGAAGTTGATGTAACAATCATCTTCTGAGTCTAACAATTATATTAATAGATTTTCATGTGTATATTTCTCTCATTTTATGTAATTCCCTAAAGCAACGTTTTGATTTCGTCTTATTCTTGGTTTTTAAACACAGTTCCAGAGTCTATTCTAGAAACACTTGATCCAAGGCCACCCCTACCTATTAACAACGGGGCGCCGTTCCCTCCCTCTCCACTTCTAGCTCTCAAGGAAAGGAAGAAATGTGGTATACTAGGTGTTTTTCTTAAAAAAAATTTAAAAGTCAGTATTACATATGTTTTCAACGTTGTCTGGTATAAAAAAATTTTATTGCTGCATACTAGTCGCCATTCGTCTTTCAAAATATTAAAAATACACAGTACCACCAGGTCCATCCCCGCCCCCACACAAACTATCTTGTGGGCACACTTGGCTTGATCTGCAGTTGTAGCCTTTCCCACTAGTGTCCAAATACAGCATACACGAACAGCTTGTGCTTAAAACGTTTTTTAAGCTGGATCATGTACGGGCTTGTATGACAAACGAGTGGATGGATAAGAGCGAACTTGACAATAGGTTTGATAGCATTTGAGGGCCTTTATACTGTTCTTGAGAACAGTCGAAATAATATTAATAACAGTTGATGCACGATGACATAACTAAAGTTTCTTTGAAGAAAAAGTACAAACTTCGGCCTACAGATGATACATGCCACATGGAACTGCATGTTACAATTTTAGTTGCTACTTCTTACTTATACTCTTTTTGAGAATAGTCGAAACAGCTTGAGACTTCCATGGTAGTATGAATGCCATAAAACACAAGGTGCGCATTGTAGTTGTGATTGATACCACAGCGTCGGCCAGTGTGCCCGAGCGCTTCTAGGCGCTACAGGTTGGAACCGCGCGAACGCTATGGTCGCAGGTTCAAAGCCTGCCTCGGGCATGGATGTGTGTGATGTCCTTAGGTTAGTTAGGTTCAAGTAGTTCTAAGTTCTAGGGGACTTATGACCTTAGAAGTTAAGTCCCATAGTGCTCAGAGCCATTTGAACCATTTGATACCACAGCCAGATGCTTATACGTTGTAACTGCGAAAACCGCGGTTTCTCAATCGGTTGTGATTTTTATCTGTAACGCTATTTTTTGCCGACCTGTACCCAAGCAAGTCAGGGAAGGGAACGACAAACGACGACGTAAGACGTGAGAGTGCATGCAAAGTACTGAAGAAAGTAGCAGCCGGCCGCGGTGGTCTCGCGGTTCTAGGCGCGCAGTCCGGAATCGTGCGACTGCTCCGGTCGCAGGTTCGAAACCTGCCTCGGGCATAGATGTGTGTGGTATACTTAGGTTAGTTAGGTTTAAGTGGTTCTAGGAGACTAATGACCACAACAGTTGAGTCCCATAGTGCTCAGAGCCATTTGAACCATTTTTTTGAAGAAAGTAGCATTTGGGATAGAATGTCGGAGGTACAAGAAAAATACTGGTATTGAAAGTAAGAATAATGAAATAAGTATAGATGTGATGCCAAGGTCCGATAAAATATCTAATATGGTTGATCAAGGTTGTACAGTCGGTGTTAGTCTCGTATATTAACAGTTGGTGAAGAAAATGCGAAATAAACAATAATAATTTACAACTCAAAACAAAGTGTTGTGGACTTCAAACGGGCCGACTTGAAGCAGGAGAGGCACCACAGGACATTTTAATTTCCACTCTCTATACTTTTACAAATAAATTCATAAAACTTTGTCAGCACGACCAGCAAGGATTCAGAATTCACACTCATAGCAGTGGAAGTTCTAAAACATAAAAGAAGTCATTTTTTTACATGTGAAATTTCATCATTTTTTCACTTACTAATGGCAGCATTTGTTGCTATAGGCACACTTTTCTTCATAAGTAAGAGAGATTCTGCGATGAATTTTGCACAGAATACAAACCATACTTAAAGGTGTATGAACCTCTAGAATTTTCCAAATCTATTAAAAACTGTGGTAAAAATTGAGGTAATTAACTATAAAATTTGTGTTTCTTTCTAAACATGAAGTTTAAAATATAACAGTTCATTCGTTTTTTCATAAATTAAATAAATTCTGGAGTTTCATACTCCACTCACGGACTGGGTGTTGTGTTGTCTTCATCATCATTTCATCCCCATCCGGCGCGCAGGTCGCCCAATGTGGCGTCGAATGTAGTAAGACCTGCACCAAGGCGGCCGGACCTGCCCCGTAAGGGGCTTCCCGGTCAATGACGCCAAACGCTCATTTCCAGTTCCATACCTTACGACACACAACAAAATGCGCGACACACTCGACCAGGGCTCGCCACCTCCTTGCAGGTAAAAGGGAGCACATAACTGGCATGTTCCGGAAATCATCTCTTCAAGCATGGATGACGGATCATGACACACTTTTTAACACAAGCCTATGCGATGCAGTGCTCAGGAATAAATGTTGCATCTCGGAGGTTCTCCCGCTAATATTTCCTTTCGAAGTCAAATTAGATCATTTAAAAAATAAAACCATTGCAAAAATCAAAAATTGGCCAGGAGGGGGAAGGTCTCGGGCACTGACGTTTCCATACAAACTTATGTATATAAACAGTGTGCGAATCAAGAGTCTCGACCGTTTTTGCGTGTTATTGACGTTGATACTGGCGAGATATCTCTCCCAGGAATCCCAGGATTTTCGACAGTGTTTTGATTCCACTAATACAAATGTAACATAGTCATGCAGGAAGCAGGTGACCATTAGTGTAATAATCGGTAGTTCTCGATTTGGCATGAGTGGGCCCCAGTAGCAAAAGCCCAAAATCAGGCAAGGAAGGACTGTTGCTCATATGACGCGTTTCTCAATTTACCCATCGGCACATATCCAGGAGCTACATCTAACTTTTACAGTTGCGATCCAGTGAGTCTGAATGGAGCACTACAGATTGTTTTAATTTCGAGGTTGAAAGAAGCAATATTTTTTGTGTGATATAATTACAAAGTGACGATTTTCGGAGTTTTTTGTATTGTGAAGCCTTACTTCTTGCCAAATTTCATCATTGTAGATCGAAGGGAACTACCCTATAGGTTTTGACGAGTCAATTTGCGAGTATCATAATATGTGACTTAAGTGGTCGTCCCTTTTGACTACATTGACTTAGATGCTAACCCTCATCATACCTCCTAGATACCTTAGTATACAACGTAAATTTCAACTGGATACGTGTTCAAGTTCCTGGGGAAAAATAGAATATAATATACTCGCACAGCCTTTATTACCTGCACACCCACCTGTCAGTTGGAGAGCAGACGTGCAAGTGGACGATGAATGTTGCAACCACAGAAGAAACAACTGAAATGATACTTATTTACGTAGAACGTAGGACAAATGTTAAGGCTGCTATTGCTTTGCATGTCGACTCCTTTTCTGGAAATAGCTCGCTCTCTTTCCTTCTTTTGCAATATTGTGAACGCCTTCGTGTCTAATGGCAGCGTATAGGCCGGCAAAAGGAATTCGAGACATGTCACACATGGACTTAGAAATTAACGTTTCTTCAGGTGAAGACGACCTACAGGAGCAGTGTCAGCTTCTCTAGTTCTGCTGTCAGTGACATTTTTAAGTCTCTATATCGAGTGACTGATTTGAGACCTGCTAACACACCACAACTTTTGTAAAGACGCTCATCGTATGCGGAAAGTGTTTAATTTTGAGGTACAACACTCTACTATATCACATACTTTAGCATGCTGAAGTCGGTTGTCGAAAGATATAATCTGTAGCTGCGTCAAAATCATTTCATGTAAGGTTAGCTGAAGATATATATGATGTTGTGACCTTAAATGTGTGGACATTTAGAACATAAGTACAATTCACTGCAGTACTACGATTTAGTTTACGATAGAGAAATAAAAAGCCTTAGTTTTAATGTAATCGGGCACAACTTTCTCTGATTCACTTCAAGCAAGCCGGCTAAAGGTCTCAATGCCGAAAATGTTTTCTTTTGTCTATTGATACTATTTTTTAAATTTATTATTTTTTTTTTTTTTACTTTCAAAACATCAGCCAACACATAGGTGGAGATGGCGAGAGACTGATACCAGGAGTTTGTAGACGTGATAGTAAGGTAGGAATAGTTTGTTACAAGCTTATGCAGTAGGGATCACATTCTAAAGATTCAGGCAAGGGATAGAATCATCTTACAAAATGTTAACTGGATATTCTTGCTTAATAATGTCTACAAGAGATTTAATATAACTAACCAGATAAGTGTGTTACGGTGTTATGGAAATGTGCAAAAACGTTAAATGAGGAGCATGTTATGTAATGTTCAAAACATTCACTGGAGGGCTGAGTGAGTTGATGGTTAACAGGATTAATGGGCTAAGTTGAAATTAACACACAATATGCAAAGAAAAGTGAGCCAAAAACCTTTATGCCTTCTATATTACCAGCGTCTCTATTCCAGCAACCAACTAAAACGTAAAGTGCGTGTAAAAGTGTAACATCTAAAGATGAACCTACTATGCCTCGAAAACTAGTTAATGGAATAATAAAACTGAAACTCTGCTTTAGAACACTTGCTCCAGAGCACTTGCCCGCGAAAGGCAAAGGTCCCGAGCTCGAGTCTCGGTCCAGCACACAGTTTTCATCTACCAGGAAAGTTTCATACCAGCGCACACTCCGCTGCAGAGTGAAAATTTCATTCTGGAATAATAAAACTAGTTTAAAAAGGGATTATAGAGTGACTGGTCTTAGTATCAACATGAACCATCTGATAGGCTGAAGTTCAGCCGATGTTATACAGCGTTTGCCGAAGACCGTTTAATAACTTTTTCAAATGCCGTTAAAAATTTCTTGCGTTAGTCTGTCTAAAAGGTTTAGATTTTCTAAAGATTAACAGAGTATCAAGTCATACTAAGTAGCAGTGTCGTGTTGATAAACACACACGTGTTGCAGGCGGTAAGTATTTCGATGATAAGGGTGACGTCTCTTATCTTGGAGTCTTGTGACTGAATGAGATGCTTTCTCCTTCGGAGCAACAACAGGATGTGACGTAATTTGTCACGCGTGTCGACCTTGATTGAAGATAACAGCCTACAAATGAGAGGGCCGTGATGTCGCTTGCACCATTATCTGGTCACGCCTCAGGAGCAGCACAACTTCCTCGTGGCTACTGTGAGTCAGTAGTTGTGGATAAAACGTTTTGTGCTCCCTTACAAATGTGGCATTATCAAGCGTTCGATTTTCGCTGCCAATGAGTTATTATCTATCAGCAGTTATTTGTTTGTTAGATTAGTGGTGTACCACAGGATATCCTGATTTGACCATCAAAACAGGTCTTACAACATTAAAAAGTGGAGTGTAATTTTAATTGCTAACTATTCACAAAAGAAATAAGGGCCAAACGAACTACTCCAAAAACGGTCTGCAGCACCTGCACATCTTGTTGTGTAGATTTAGATTCAAAGGGTATTGGGAATTAAATAAGCATTATGAAACTAAAAATGTGATGTTACTGCAAAATAAAACCAAACAATAACGAAAGCAATGGGAGCCAGTTAAGAAGTGCACATTTTTGTACGACTGGGAAACGGAAATCTGGAGCATCTCTCTTTATTGTTTCTCTCTCTCTCCACACTCTCATTCTCACGCAATCTTACACACACACACACACACACAATCTCTCACGAAGAGCAAGGTAATATAAACCCCAACAGCCTAATTTTCGATGTAAATAAGTTTCTCACATTTTCTATGTGATGGTAGATGACAAAGTTTAAAAGAAAAAGACCAATAATCTAATGTAGAGAAAGCAATAGAAACCACAGCATCTATTAATGAGATAGGACTATAAGGAAATCTATATTCAAATGTGTTAATAAGTTACTTGAAAATTGAAATTCTGTGTGTTCAGGCAGTGGAGGAGGAGGAGATTAGTGTTTAACGTCCCGTCGACAACGAGGTCATTAGAGACGGAGTGCAAGCTCGGGTGAGGGAAGGATGGGGAAGGAAACCGGCCGTGCCCTTTCAAAGGAACTATCCCGGCATTTGCCTGAAGCGATTTAGGGAAATCACGGAAAACCTAAATCAGGATGGCCGGAGATGGGATTGAACCGTCGTCGTTCCGGATGCGAGTCCAGAGTGCTAACCACTGCGCCACCTCGCTCGATGTGTTCAGGTAGTAGAGAAGCGTTTTTCCTATCATGCGATAGAAAGTTAGACAACGTGTAAACCCGTAAAAGTAAAGACAATAAACTCTTGAGGTCACACTAAGTAGCGCCGTTGTGCTGATAAACAAGAATGTGGTGCGAGTGGTTAAAAAGATCGCATTTGGTTGATCGTTGCATCCTGGAGGAAAAAGTGCACAAGTCAGACGCCATTGTATCGTGCATCGTCGTTTGGGTAGACAAACCGACCGCCGAAATATTGGGTGTGGGGAAGAACAATAGGTTACGCATCCGGTTTCGATACTGTACCTTCCTCAAATTACCCTCGACAGCGATGAGGTGTCTGACATTCTGACAGTTTAGCTATATCGGCGGTCTTTAATTCTAATACACGTACACACATCAAAAAAAGTTTTGCATCACAGCGGTTCCCATAACTCCTGAAATTAGACGTTGACTGTGGATATTGTGTCACAGACACAGTCCCTATGACTGTTGAGAGATGTCACTAAACCTGCCCAAAGATGTAAACAAAAATGCATGAGCAGCGCCTATTAGACGGAGGAGGTCCCACATTAGATCAGTTCCAGTCATTCCACCAGGAAGGAGGTACACGGCTCCTGCTGTCTGTAGTTCAACCATATCTAGACGGTCAATACCGCTCCTCGATCGCGTCCGCATTATTACCTTGCGCCAGGAAGGGCCCTCAACAGGGAAAGTGTCCAAGCGTTTCGGAGTTAACCAAAGTGATGTTTTTCGGGAATAGAGGAGACACAGAGAGACAGGAACTGCTTATGGCATGCCTCGGTCAGGCCGCTCAAAAGCTACTACTGCAGTGGATGACCGCTACCTACGGATTATGTCTCAGGGAACCCTTACAGCAATGCCACCATCTTGAATAATGCTTTTCGTGCAGCCACAGGACGTCGTGCTACGATTCAAACTGTCAGCAATAGGCTGCATGATATGCAACTTGACTCCCGGCGTCCATGGTGAAGTCCATCTTTGCGACCACGACATCATGCAGCGCAGTACAGATGGGCCCAACAACAGGCCGAATGGGCCGCTCAGGATTGGCATCACGTTCTCTTCACTGATGAGTGTCGATATGCATTCAACCAGACAATCGTCGGAGACGTGTTTGGAGGCAACCGTTCAAGCTGAACGCCTTAGACACACTGTCTAGCGAGTGCAGCAAGGTAGAGGTTCCTTGCTGTTTTGGGGCGGCATAATGTGACGCCGACGTACTCTGCTGTTGGTCATGGAAGGCGCCGTAACGGTTGTACGATCCGTGAATGCCATCCTCCGACCGGTAGTGCAACCATATCGGCAGCATATTGGCATTGCGAAGAACCTAACGGTGTTCCGAAAAGATAGGTTAAACACTGTTGGCGGTGGCGTGTTTGTTGCTGTCAGTAATAGTTTAACTTGTCGTGAAATTGAAGTAGATACTTCCTGTGAGTTAGTATGGACAGAGATCATTGTTGGCAACCGGAATAAAATAGTAATTGGATCCTTTTACCGCCCTCCCAGTTCAGATGATACAATTGCTGAAAGGTTCAAAGAAAACTTTAGTTCATTTCAAACACGTACCCGACTCATTCGATTATAGTTGGTGGTGACTTTAATTTACCCTCGATATGTTGGCGAAAATACATTTTTAATTCCGGAGATACGCATAAAAAATCTTCCTAAATTGTGCTAAACGCATTCTCTGAAAATTGTTTCGAGCAGTTAGTTCATGAGCGTACGCGAATAGTAAACGGTTGTGAAAACACACTTGACCTCTTAGCAACAAATAATCCTGAGTTAATAACCAGCATCAAAACCGATGTAGGGATTAGTGAACACTGGGTTGTCGTAGCGAGATTGAATATTGTAATCCCCAAATCCTCGAAAAATAAGCGAAAAATATACCTATCCAAAAAAACACATAAAAATTCACTTGACGCCTTCCTGAGAGACAACCTCGACTCATTTCAAATTAATAATATAAGTAAGTATAGACCAGATGTGGCTGAAATTCAAAGAAATAGTATCGGCAGCAATTCAGAGGTTTGTACCAAATAAACTGCGGAGCTGATCCTCCTTGGTACACAAAACGGGTCAGAACAATGTTGCAGAAACAACGAAACAAACATGCCAAATATAAACAGACGCAAAATCCCCAAGATTGGCGATCCTTTACAGAAGCTCGAAACTTAGAGCGGAGTTCAATGCGAGACGCCTATAACAGTTTCCACAACGAAACTTTGTCTCGAGACGTGTCAGAAAATCCAAAGAGATTCTGGTCGTATGTGAAGTATGTTAGCCGCAAGAAACAATCAATGCCTTCTCTGCGCGATAACAATGGAGATACTATCGAAGACAGTGCTGCCAAAGCAGATTTACTAAACACAGCCTTCCGAAATGCTTTCACAAAAGAAGACGAAGTAAATATTCCAGAAATCGAATCCAGAACAGCTGTCAACATGTGTAACGTAGAAGTAAATAGCGGAGTTGTGAAGTAACTCATATCACTTAATAAAAGCAAGTCTACTGGTCCAGACTGTATACCAATTAGGTTCCTTTCGGAGTATGCTGATGCATTAGCTCCATACTTAACAACTATATACAACCGTTCACTCGACGAAAGATCCGTACCCAGAGACCGGAAAGTTGCACAGGTCACACCAATATTCAAGAAAGGTAATAGGTGTAATCCACTAGATTACAGGCCCATATCGTTAACGTCGATATGCAGCTGGATTTTAGAACGTATATTGTGTTCGAACATTATGAATTACCTCGAAGGAAACGGTCTATTGACACACGGTCAAGATGGGTTTAGAAAATATCGTTCCTGTGAAACACTACTAGCTCTTTATTCACATGAAGTGTTGAGTGCCATTGACAAGGGATTTCAGATCGATTCCGTATTCCTGGATTTCCGGAAGGCTTTTGACTCTGTACCACACAACCGGCTCGTATAAAATTGTGTGCTTATGGAATTTCGTCTCAGTTATGTGACTAGATTTGCGATTTCCTGTCAGAGAAGTCACAGTTAGTAGTGATTGATGGAAAGTCATCGAGTGAAACAGAAGTGATTTCAGGCGGTCCCCAAGGTAGTGTCATAGGCCCTTTGCTGTTCCTTATCTATACAAACTCTTTGGAAGACAATCAGTGCAGCCGTTTTTGGTTGTTTGCAGATGACGCTATCGTTTATTGACTAATAAAGTCATCAGAAGACGAAAACTGCAAAACGATTTAGAAAAGATATCTGAATGGTGCGAAAAGTGGCAGTTGACCCTAAATAACGAAAAGTGTGAGGTCATCCACATCAGTACTAAAAGGAACTCGTTAAACATCAGTTACACGATAAATCAGTCTAATCTAAAAGCCGTAAATTCAACTAAATACCTAGGTAATACAATTACGAACAATTTAAATTGGAAAGAACACATAGAAAATGTTGTGGGAAAGTCTAACCAAAGGCTGCGTTTTATTGGTAGGTCACTTGGGAAATGTAACAGACCTACTAAGGAGACTGCCTACACTACGCTTGTCCGTCCTCTTCTAGAATATGCTGCGCGGTGTGGGATCCTTACCAGGTAGGACTGACGGAATACATCGAAAAGTTCAAAGAAAGGCAGCACGTTTTGTATCATCGCGAAATACGGGAGAGAGTGTCACAGAAATGATACGAGATTTAGGCTGGAAATCATTAGAAGAAAGGGATCTACGCCGAATTGCCGTCCAGGAGTGGAACAATCTGCACCAACAGTGCCTTGATGAACTTGTGGAAATACGCCACGACCTATACAGGCATGAAAGAGGACGTGCTACTGGATATTAGAGGTACTGGTGTGTACAGCAATCTGGACCACCACCTCTGAAGGTCTCGCTGTATGGTGGTACAAGATGCAGTGTGTGGTTTTCATGATCTCTATTCCAATTTTCTGTACAGGTTCCGGAACTCTCGGAATCGAGGTGATGCAAAACTTTTTTTGATGTGTGTAGGTAGCGGCATGTTGTAATAAGAAATTATAAGGATTACTGGAAGGGGCCAACACTGTCCGAAGCCCGTGGGAGGGGGGGGGGGGGGGGCTTCTTGTATCAATGTAAGTTGTAAACTGTTAGATAAAGATTATTATAGATTATGGAGCGATGTTGGAGCTAAACAACCAGTGGACTGAGTGCCTGGTTGGTAGCAGCGGGTAGTCGGCGGTCGGGCGGGGATGAAAAGCCACGAAAGAATCCTGGCACAGAAAATTAATTTCAAACATGCATGGAGATCAGGAAAGAATGGAGTTCTCATTACGTCAGAAACTTGAAGCCGACGTCCGTCGTCTTCAATAGGCCAAAACATTAGGTTCACCGCATTTATATGTCCTTGGTTGACCGCAATGTTACTTCCCCTGATATCATTCTGACATGCCCAAGCCTAGTTTCGACCGTGGAGGATATCCATCGTCTTCTAGGTCGTATCCTAAATAGCATCTGGTGCTGTGGCTGTGTGGAGACGTTGTTGCTTCATAAAAAATGCCAGCTTGCATCGCTTACGGATGTACTTATCGATTCTATTGTAACCTAAAATTTAAAGGAATCGCTTTTCATTCGTAAGTGGAACCGTTCAAGCCATATTTCCTTTTATTAAATGAACTATAATTGCGGTGTTTATTTTTATTGTAGTAGTTTTTTAACCCGTGAACTCTTATTACTAGTTACACATGAATAACGCATCATAGGAGAGATTTCATAGTGAGAAGATGCGTTAATTACCATGAGAGTAATGCACTGACAATCTAATAAAACAATAACTCAGTTCAGCATGGAGTTATACATCTATGCAGTTCTGTTTCTTTAACATTTCAATAATCGTTCACTTCGTTAACATGCACAAGATACGTCAGCATGCCTTGTTTCGTCCCTCACTGCAGACATTTATGGGCTAACAAAGAAGATGTTGGTAAGCTGTATGCAAACGTTATTCTTAAAAATGTGCATACGAGTTGAAAGCTGAAAATGTAACGAACAAAAGGCAGTACCAGTAAGCAAACAAGCATTGATTTCGGAGTTCCAACTTCATTTGTTATTGATGCAAACATAGTGAAAATGAAATCAAATTGGTTACGAAAGGATCCTTTTCACACCGCATCCTGCTTTTCCTGGTTTTAAAAAAATATCTTAACAAAACTAAAAGTTACATTAACGAGACTACATGTGTCATGTTATTAGAATAAATAACCATATAAGAACACAAAAACTTTCAAATAGCCTTTCTGACACTATGTTGTTCATGTATGCATTGTATTTCTTAGGATTTAAAACGGCAGAAATATTGAACAAGAAGCAAACGTTAACAGCAGTACGCTAATTTATTGGGCTACTTAAGGTGGTGGTAGGTCCCGCCCACACTGGCTCAAAAATCGTACACCATACGTTTATAGTACCATCTCCCTTCTTTTTTTTTACCGCCATAAAAACGTGTGAAGTGAAATTACTGTTCTGTAACAATATCCATGTGCTTTACTGTTGATGCATTCCCCGCCTAATAGACTAGAACGGTTTCTGTGACAGTTCTGAATAGTTATAAAGACTCGCTAGTGACCTCAAATAGTGCTTGTCTGTCAAGTTACGACAAAATACGATATCGTGCATTTTAAATGTTCTTGCACGTTGTTTAGTATACTGGATTTTTCTGGTTTATGTTGTGGAACGATAGTGATATCTTATCATTGAATTTTAGTGTTCAATTGATCAGGGCTATTTCTGGACGGAAAACAAGCTTTGTACTTTTGTAAACAATAATTAGTTTATCCGAGGAAGCTGCAATTTTACGCGAGACTTGCCACATTCAAATTTGCTCTCATCAATCTCTATGTTGTCAGATATAGTAAAGCGGGACTGACATACTGTTGTTAACCAGTGGACAATTACGGGGATGGTTGTACAGGACCCGGATTCGTGTGAGGTCTCCCTAGGCCTATAACTCGAACTAGGGATGTATCTAGTTGTGGTTCAAAATGTTTCAAATGGCTCTGAGCACTATGGGACTTAACATCGTAGGTCATCAGTCCCCTAGAACTTAGAACTACTTAAACCTAACTAACCTAAGGACATCACACAACAACCAGCCGTCACGAGGCAGGGAAAATCCCTGATCCCGCCTGGAATCGAACTCGGGAACCCGGGCGTGGGAAGCGAGAACGCTACAGCACGACCGTGAGATGCGGGCTAGGTTCCTTGTGGGCTGATTGGTTGATGAAACCACCTACCCATAGTAAAGTTAGTGCTCGGAGGAAGAAGGACACCGCCACAACATTGATGTATGATATCAACCCAAAACATGGAGTCAGGCAGCGGTATCCGGCCGTGACACAAGCAACAACAGGGAAGTAACCGATTATGTGACTTTTACGAGTTCCTAACCAGGAGCGAATTTTATAATATCAACTGAGTGCTTTAATAGTTCAGTTTCTTTTGTTTCTGTGTGTTTATTTAATATCTAATAGCCACAGTTCTCGCGTTTTCGTTTGCGTCGGAAAGTAAATCGGCTTTGTAACATATTACAAGTTCTTAATCAGGGGTGAGCCGTGCGTGGCTCGTGTTCCCGCCATCATGTATTTCACACTCTGTTTTTAACGTAGTTCCCTCTCACTAGTGAAGGCACTAGAACTTCATTCAGTACATGATCCTTGGACTCCATAAAAAGTTAGAGGACGTATCTCCTTGTATAGTACTCTTGGCTAGGTTGTTCAAAGTGAAAGCAATGAGTTTGTATGATGTGTTGTCCAGAAACATCTGGTGATACTCTATACTGATTAACTCGAATTTTTGTTTCATTCCGATGGGGCTATAATGACGCAGCAGTAAAAAGCTCTCCTGGTGTATTTTCGCCTTATGCCAGAATGATTCATGTAAGCAGGAATTCAGTCACTTATTAAACAGGGGTGGAAGGAGTTTTCTTGCTGTGTGGTCCCCCTAACTGTAGCTGACGCGATGTCTGTGGCCGATGCTTATATGGTTGAAATGGCTCTGAGCACTATGGGACTTACCTTCTGAGGTCATCAGTCCCCTAGAACTTAGAACTACTTAAACCTAATTAACCTGAGGACATCACACACACCTATGCCCGAGGCAGCGCCTAGAACCGCTCGGCCACCCCGGCCGGCGATGTTTATATGAAACGTATTTTAGTCACATTCCCTTTCAGAGTGCAGCTTGCTATTTAGCTTGGCAACTTAAGAAATCATAAAATGATAAAATAAGAAGTAAATAAAACACGATTTTTGTCTATTCCCTGGGCATTACTATAGTGAACACGTTTAAGGATGGAATTCCCTTATATAAATGTTTCTGCGTGTCATTCCTAAGAGAAGGATTGTCAGCTCACTGTAACATATAACCGCGTAAATGAGCTCGAGCTCTTACTTGACAAGTGCATCACACGTGTAGGTTAACAAAAAGTAAGGCTTAGAAGTACAATAATTACTAGTTAAAGACGTTGTTATCATACAAGGAGGACTGAGCTTTTTTATGTGTATTACTAATAAACAACGTGTTGAAAACAATATGTTGTTTCTTCTTTTGTATATGAGTCTAAGGACAGATATCGAGTAGATGCTTTCCAATTTCTTCTGTCCTATGTTTCTTCCTTAATCTACTAATAAGTTATTACATTTTTAATGTCATCTAGCATTCCAAGTTATTTCTTCTTCATGTTCTCATTCTCTCATTCTAGCAACCTTTCCTTCTATGATTCTTTGTTTCAGGCAATCTATTCACAGTATACGTCCCAACCAAGATGTTTATTTCATTCTTATCATTTCCACTAATTTCCTTTCTAGTACTTAGAGTACTACCATTTGTCATTCTATCACTGCATTTCAGTTTCAGTGTATTCCTTCAGAACAACATTTCAAAACTGTTAAAGAATTTTTGTGGCGAACACGTCGCTGATACTCGTCTGGTGAGTTGCGATGAAATTGTTGAAAGCAATGGAAATGGAACTGCACGTTAAGCCGCGGGTCGCGGCTTACGTCCTGGTTTGCGCAGTGATATGTAACTGCGCACTATTTGCTCCACGTGATTGCTCACTTGCAACGTACACTGTTGTTCAAAACCTAAGGACGACTGTAATTTTTGCATAATGTCATACCGCCAGCTAACATAGCTCGATTAAACACTGACCATACTTAGAAAGAACTACTGTAGTATAGTACAGAAGGTAACCTAGAGAAATCCCAATGGTACGAATAGAAGTTAAAAATAATAATTGCGTTGAAGTCACCGCGATTCATGATGGTCCTCTGGGCGTTACGAAAGGCGGGAAGTGGTTGCGTGATCACAAAGGATGGTAGCGTATGATTTACAACGTCTCCCATGCTGGCCGCAAGTGTGGTAATGAGCTATCGTGATAGGACGTTCGCTCATTGTCATCCATAAAAATGAAGTGAGGGTGGAACGCAACTCTGAAAAGACAAACATAGAGAAGGAGTACAGTGTCACAATAACACCGACTAGTGAGCGTACCGCGTTAAAAGTTTTGGAGATCAGTAAGCGATGCAACACTATGTCTCCCCACATCCTACCACTTGGACCATCAAAACTACCGAGTTCGACAGTGTTCCCGGGTGTATTTCGTTTTCCTGTCTCTCACCAGGATATGTCGAGCATCGTCGAACATGACCATGCTGGTGGTCCAGGCGTTACGGTGTGGGGCGGCGTAAGGTTTCATGGGCGTAATGGCCTCCATATCTTTGAACTCGGTACGCTCATCGGTTAACGTTATTTTGACATTGAACTCCTTCCTCTCTTTAGTGTTTTTACGGGTGCATTCATCTCTAAGTTCATTTTTATGGACGACAATGCGCTACTGCATCGAAAAGCGCTCAAGTAGCGTATTCGGCGAACTGAGTGACCTGCCCGTTCTTCAGACTTACCTGTAAATCCCACCGAGGACGTATGGGATGCGTTGATGAGTCGGATTCCAACACGTCCACATTCACCAACGACCATCCAGCAGCTATCATCCGATCCAGTAGTGGGATGGAACGCCCTACCACAAGAACTCCTTAACATCCTTGTGGATAGCACGGGAGTATATATGGCCATCTGTGGTGATCATACATTCTGTTAAAAATCATTTACCGTCCATCGTAATGCGCAGGGGATCATTTTAAATCGGAGTGACTTCAGTGTAATTGTTTTTCAATGAAAGTGTGATTTATGTTCTTCTGATTGCGTACTTTTTACGGTTACTTTTTGTACTTTACTGTAACAGGACCTTTTATGTACAGTCCAAGTTTCATCGAGCTACGTTGTTTGGCAGTAACACATGACGCAAAACAAAGTTCTGTACAACAGGCCGCTCGAATTGCGAAAGGATTCGCTCCGCCTAGCGAGTAGGCTGTCCCGTGCAACTTACGTTGCTAGAGAAAAGGATAATCTGGAGTGCAGTTGAGACTCATGCTCACAACACACATTTATACGTGTCTCTACTTCCGAAATTTGTAATTATTCCTCTGATTTAACCAAAATTCCTCGACCAGCTGCTATTAAATTGTATTTATCCTTTCTCCCCGATTAGTTTGCTTCTTGCTTTTTCTAACTGTTTCTTTTAGTATCTCAGCACGAATACCGAGTAGCCTAGAAGCAAACAACACCTTTGTCTAAGAAGTCATCTCGTTACCAATCCTTACTACAGCTTCTTGTGTTGTGTGCAGCTCTTTTATCGATGTTAACTTCTAGAATTCTTTGTGCTATCGTCTTCAGACATCCGTTCCCGAATCTAGCTTATCTCTCCCCCCCCCCCCCCCTCACAGGTTTTCTCAATTTTACTTTCCAATTTTCTGAGTCAAAACTTACTTAACATTGTGGGATCTACATCCCAAAACGTCTGTCGCGCCATTGACAAGCAAGGCACTGAGCACCACACTTTGTCAGCAGGATAAACATACCAGACAATAAATTACTCACCACCAGTACACATTGATCTAATACCATGTGATACAGTCTCTCGCTCTGACAATCACCACAGTTCGACGAGGAAGAGCGTCGACAAGCTTTTTCAGATACGCCGTATCCAGCTGTACCCATACATTGGTGTATAGACGCTATGCAGCCACCAAATTGCAAAGATGCTGGTACCTTTCACCAATCGTTCTAAATAGTCGCAGACATTTTCTAGTGGATTAATATTGGGTGATTTAGCGTACCAGGCGGGGTGCAATACGGTACCTAATTGTACACTCAACAAGGAACTTTGAACATCGTTTTTATCTTCTTGGAAAATGGGGGCGGCCACAGAAAACTCATCATCATGATGTATAAAAATGAGCAACACTTCGCCACTGATAATCTTCACTGAATGTAAAAGGAAATGTCCTGACTAATTCAGTGAATCATCATCGCCAAGACCAAACCGCTAAGGACAAAAACTTAAAATCTGGAAACGATGTTATACTGCAGGCATTGTACAACAACAGATTTATTAAAATTCCACTCCTAGGAGTGTGAAATATGGACTGAAATATTACTTGAAAATATGAGTACGTTGTTATAAAGGAAATTTTGAAGCTATAACTACGAAAATTGGTGTTTGGTTTCTCAGTCAGAAATAAAAAATTCGTGTTTCAGCCTTTTTGGAAATTCATACCCTAAAGGGATGAAATAGTGAGTGAAAGTTTATTTAAATAAATCATTATTAAGATAGGATAGTGTTGTTTAATGTCCCGTCGACAACGAGGTCATTAGAGACGGAGCGCAAGCTCGGGTGAGGGCAGGATGGGGAAGGAAATCGGCCGTGCCCTTTCAAAGGAACCATCGCGGCATTTGCCTGAAACGATTTAGGGAAATCACGGAAAACCTAAATCAGGATGGCTGGAGACGGGATTGAACCGTCGTCCTCCCGAATGCGAGTCCAGTGTGCTAACCACTGCGCCACCTCGCTCGGTAAATAAATCATTATTAAAGAACTGCTAAAGCATTTTTAAAGCTACATTTATGAAAGTTGGTATTTGATTTTTCGGTTAAAAAAGAAAAAGTACGTATTTCAGTGTTTTTGGAAATTCTGCCCATAATGGGGTGAAATAGGGGACGAAAATGTTTACGAAAATATTTCATTATTGAAGCAGAATCACTTTTTGGTCAGTAGTAGTTCCGGAAAAGACCATACTTCTATGACCTTAATTAGAATAAAAAGTTTAGAACATTTTACAGTTTTTGAATTAAATCAAAGAAAGGCTTTGTCAGAATTCCACAGAAAAAGAAATGGAACTTCAATTTATCAATTTTTCACTAGGTCTAATATATGTTATAAAACTATTTTCCTTGTAATTACTATCAAAACTAATTATTGCTAATGACAAAATAGATACCATGTTCAAATGTTATTCTATGTACAATAACATCCATTTGACATGAGAGAATTCAGTACTAGGAGGCTTCAACCCGATTTGTCTCTTTCTTTTCTGAACTCTATTAAACACTTTGGAACACTAACTATACAAAGACTGGCATTCACATAAAGGGTCAAAAAAATGGTTCAAATGGCACTGAGCACTATGGGACTTAACATCTTAGGTCATCAGTCCCCTTGAACTTAGAACTACTTAAAACTAACTAACCTAAGGACATCACACACATCCATTCCCGAGGCAGGATTCGAACCTGCGACCGTAGCAGTCGCGCGGTTCCGGACTGAGCGCCTAGAACCGCTAGACCACCGCGGCCGGCTATAAAGGGTCACTAACCCTTTTAGTGTGTGTAGATTTACACATGAGCAATGGGCATAGCAACGTACAAATTCGATTTAAAAGAACAAAAGAAATATGAGTGGAAGATACAGTCCATGCGAGTGAAACAGCGGGCGCTATGCTAGTCCTGAAATAAACGTTCTAGATTAAGTTGATCCATTACGGATATTTTAGACCCCTTGACTGTTAATTGAATGTAAATACATAAAACTGCAACCAGTCAATTTTTTTTGAATAATTATTTATTATTTCATGAACCGATTTTCGAACCTTTCCATGTTCATCTTCAGATAGTTTCTGGAAGTCGCATCACTATTTCTAGCATAATGTTGGGTGCTCGCGCTGTGACAAGATAGAACACGCTTTAATGTATCGCCATGAATATTTTTTATCTGTCCATATCTGTCGATATGGACGCAAATTTAGCTTTTATTTACTGCGACAGTATGGGCGGCTGTTTACGCTGTCAGTGTAAATGAATACAGACTGTGTAAATGTGTGTGAAGTGATATACCAACTGGCCATCAAAATGGAAGCAGACAGATGGACACTAACGAAAAAAGCTGCAGCCTCTGAAAACACAGTAGCTTTGGATACATGACGTACTGAGATTCAATTTTTAGTAAGGAAAAGCGCTTAATTGCATAGTGGCTCTTTTAATGGCCGTCGAGTTGTTCTCTTTCGGTTTCTGGAAAAAGAAATGACGCTATGGAAGAAGTGGTTATATTCGAAGTGAGTTTGAGCGGCAGGTATGTCTTGAACAAACAGTTACTCAACGAAAGATAAATCGTACAAAAGAAAAATTAATTCAAGTTATCTAATGTGAATAATGATATATCCAAGGTACATAAACACCAATAAAAACGCTTGATTACGTTTGAAGGGACTACGCAAAAAAATATAGGTTAATGAGGTAAAAGTTCGCAAATAGTGTCTTGAGGGGTTAAAGCAAGCATAGGGACCTTCTAATCCATTAGATCTGCGTCCTGTTATCGCACTCTATTGTTTTCCTTTCCCGCGAGCTACAGATAACACACATAACTAAAGTCATGGAAATCAAGGAGGTTCCAATACCAGTTTTATCTAATTTTGAATATATTTATGTTTACCTAACGCTCAACGAAAACTATACAAATTTTACATAAAAAACACGTGAAAGGGACTTGAACTTTGCATTAGCAAATTCTGTTCCTACTACAGGAATTTTACTCCAGTAAAGATGACAAACAGCAATTTAGTTAGCTGTAGTTATTTGGATTTTTCAGTAAATTTTGGTAGTTGTAATTGAGTGCGTGACACGTGTATTCCACTGTTGAACACAGCCTTACGAATTCAAACAGGCGTAATAGACACGGATCAAAAGAAAAACACTGAGATACGTAGTTCGATATATCACGTTTTAATAATACGTCTGCAACATATAGATTACAGTATCAGTTTCTTACTGTATCTGCACCATATTGAGTATTACGTTAATTTTGTATTACAACACATAGATCACAATTTCAGGTGGGAGGTACAGAGGAAAGAGGACAATATGGGGTACATACTGATAGGCTGTTTCATTTCAATGACTCGTTAGAGTACTAAACTGTGATTGCGTATTTCGTTTTAATAGCTGGGAAAATACTGGGATGCGACTGGCTGTTTCGTTCAAGTGGCTAGTCAAGTCCTGTGTTTGAGAGATCAAAGTGTGTGTGTGTGTGTGTGTGTGTGTGTGTGTGTGTGTGTGTGTGTGTGTACGTGTGTGCGTGTGGGTGGGTGGGTGGGTTTTGGGTGGGTGAGTGTGGAAGGGTGGGTGAGTAGGTGGGACAGTGGGTGTGAGTGTGTAAGCTGTTTCAGGTTTCTGCAACGTCAGTAAAGCTTCAGATAAATCGAGATTTGATGAAGCTGTGCGTGAGTGGTGTGTGTGTGTGTGTGTGTGTGTGTTTATTGAGCTGACAAAGTTGTGTCTGGTTTCTACGAAGTCAGGCAAGTCGAGACTGGATGAGGAAGCTATGATTCCGCTTACAAAGCATCACGCCTCCACCTGCCACAGTTAGCTTTCAGCAACACAATCAATCATTTGCTGTTACTGGAATACTTAGAGACTGGCTATTTCATTTACACAACCCACGTCATTCAGATATTTTTCTTCTGAGGCTTCATAATGATTGGCTGTTTCATTTATGCAATTCAGGTCGGGTGAATACTATTGAACATGGTGCTAATAGCCTGCAGCTCGTGGTCTAGTGGTTAACACTGCTGCCTCTAGATTGCAGGGTCCCGAGTTCAGTTACTGGCTAGGCTGTAGACTCTGTTTACTTGCGGACTGGGTGTTGGTGTTGTACTTGTGGTATCGGTAGCTTCGATGCCACGGCGTAGATGCAAGTTGGTAGGTTGGCACTACGACACCGACACCGAGGACAGTGCCCTCTAGCCGGTGCTGTTCAGCTCTACGAGCGCCGCTGCAGATTCAGCCCACTCCATCAAGAGCAGACGGCCTGGAAACATCGCTTCAACCTCAGAGGGTGTTGGCTTGCTATTGAGACTATGTACTACTTACGAAGGCTCTAAGGCTTCGCACCTCGGTGCAAAGTTATGTAACCATTTATTAACTTGCTTTTGCCTATTTTAAACATCTATAATTCACACTGCACTGCCGAGAGATTTCTACCTTTTCCTGCTCCTATCGCTTCCTTCATTGGGCCAACCTTTCAGTTTTTAGGAGCAAACCACGCGCCGCTTTCCAGGCGGGGTACAAAAGTACTGATTGTATTTCTACACCTCTTCATTGATGTGCAAGTTGCGAAAGTGGCGTCAACTAAAAAGACTAGCAAAGGGTACTCGAACAACCCCAAATGGGGTCTCCTAGCCAATAAAGCCATATGATCATTCCATTTTCATGAAGCTAATGGCCGAGCGGTTCTAGGCGCTACAGTCTGGAACCGCGCGACCGTTACGGTCGTAGTTTCGAATCCTGCCTCGGGCATGGATGTGTGTGATGTCCTTAGGTTAGTTAGGTCTTAGTAGTTCTAAGTTCTAGGAGACTGATGACCTCAGAAGTTAAGTATCATAGTGCTGAGAGCCATTTGAATCATTTTTTGAAGCTAATGTAACAACATGGAGGCTCTGTGGCTTACATACTGACTGGATATTTCATTCTTTGAGCAGTTCAGGTTGCGGAGATACTTTTCAGCATGGTACCAACAGAACAAGATGACAGCACTGGGACTACATACTGACAGGTTGCTTCATTTTAGTGACCGATAAGATATTAGACACTGGTTGTCAGTTTTGTTTTAATTACTGGTAAAATATGGGGCTGTGATTGGAGGAGAGGGAAGGGGTGGGAGGAGGGTGAGAGGGCTGTTTTTTTAATGGCTGGATGGGTTAAGAAAGGGGCATGGCTTAGCAGTGGGGTGTGGCTCTACTCAGGTGCTAGTTCTGTGGATTCGTCCCGGAAAATCCATTGCATTCGTAGTTGTATTTCTGGAGTCGTGGAAAAATGGTTAAGTAAAACTCATATTGGCCACGATACCAACATTGAAAATCTCAACAAGAAATGAAATACCTGCACCATGATATAACGGGAATAAAAAGTAATTTAAAATATTTGGACTCTGGTATATCCATATGCGATGAAGATCATGCATCCAGCATAGGTGTAAACTTTAACAGAAATAGCAAAAGTAATACACGTGCTGCCAACAAACAAAACGTAGTCAGGAGGGCTCATGTACCGCATGTTATCGCTGCGATGCCGTGTTTTCCTGCTTATCTCGTGGAGGAAAACACGCTCTGACAATGGAAACCAAGTCATTTGCTCTGGGGCAACGTGATATTCATCTCATGGTGGTCATAAAACCTTTATGTGGCCTCTTTCGTAATAGAAGATGTGACATACAATATTTAAATTTATAGTAGGGTACATGCACGGAGACAAAGTATTGTGGGCCACTGAAGCATACTCAATTTACAATGACTTTGAAAAAGCATTTTTGTTCAAGTACTGGTCAAAAGATCAACAGGAATATTTATGTAGAAAGGTATTTAATTCCTCTAAGTACAAGAGTAAGTAAGGCACTCTGTGTGCATACTGCGGCAATATTGAAATAAAACGATGTATTAAATGAGACTGACCGATGAACTGAAAATAGTAATCGAAAATCTCTTGATAACCATCAGAAAAAAACTGGTCACAGTTCTGGATCGTGACACAGGCGAATTCTTGTCCACCATTCGATTTAAATGAAGAGGTTAGGTGTACAGCTGAGAATAACTCTCACGCTTCACAGGTAAACACTCATTTGAAAATTCACGGGACCAACAGGCGTGACAACGCATGAAAACGATGGATAAAACTCATGAAAGTAAAATAACAGGTGATGGAAAAATAAACTAGACACAAGTTACCACACTTGATATGATAACAGAGATCACGATCACATTCGTTGTTTGGATAAAGTTATTGATCATAACCAACAGGAAAATTAATTTTAACCTCTCAAGTTGGCACCAGTGTGGTGGTCGAAGCGTATGTGAAGAGGTCATATTTAGACAATTGCATGTTGCGCCACAGTGCTAGCATGGACACGCACGACGAGTTGCAAGCTATCTACGAAATTTGTCTCTGGATAGGACCCAATGGGAAGCGGTCGGCTATCGCCATTCGAATTGAACAAATTAATAATATGGCAGTTATTGATTCTGGAGCCAAGATTACACCGTTCTTGACCAACCTGTTCAAACGAATTTCTGAGTGAAATAATGACCCACGCTACCTGTTAATATTTGCAGAATATTATGTACAGTAGATAAGTGACTTACTAGGAGGGAAAAACTCTATGATCCTGCAGAAGCATTTGTTTCGCGACTAGGAAACTGTATATGGAGGTAAATTTATTAACTACAGCTGAAAGCTGTAGCTGGCTCTGTTTGTCGCTAAAAATGCAGAAGGTGGTGATCAAACCTGTACCCAGAAATCGCACCTTAGATACTGACAGTTTCAATGACATAATAATAACTATTGAAGCATTCGAAAAATTCATATTGATGGCCAACAGTGAGTCGATCAGTACACAGCCACAAGTTGTAAAAACTTTCTCAGGGATAAAGGAAAAAAACAAGTTTCAATTTCAAGAAAACATCCAGAAGGAAACCCTTTTTACAAAATGTCTAGGTTTATGTGCACATACATGTCACGAGACCACATACAGACTACGTGTATGGTGTATTTAGGATCCTTCAAAAGAGTGGTTAAAGATTAGTCAAACACAACAAGCTACACACCATGGTTGTTGCTGTTTGACAGTCTAGGAGAAAATGAGTGATGTAAATCCATGCCGAAGTTCCTATGAGATAAACAATGCATCACAGATGAAGTCAGACAAATATCGATGAGCCTATTTGTGAAAACAAATCAAAGAAAAACTTTTTATTACAGAAATAGTCACTTAATAGCACAGCTGTAAAGGCAGTGACATAGTTTTGGTTCGTAATCGTCCCAAATCTTCTCTAATAACTAATAAAGTAAAGAAGCGATAATTATTATGAACTGTCCCATTCGAAATTATATGTAACCAACAGCCTAGGATCATTTTACTCAGCTTTCCCAGCTTAGGGGAGAATAGGATACATTCTTTTAAATGTAACCAGTCCATGGAAGCAACCAAATGAAAACATTTGACACAGTCCGTTGTAGTTTTGGCTATTGACTGAATTACTCATCCTTTCTTTTCAAATGGAATAAGCCTTAATTTTTTCTGCCAGTTGAACTGCGTACTCATTCTTTTAATTAAAACCATTTCTTAGTATTTTAATTGACTAAGCTATTCATTTATTCTTGTGAATGGAACCAGTAAGTAGTACTGTCATTAGCTGAACACAACGGAGTTACTCATACATTTCGAGTATAGCTTTTCCTGAGGGTATCTAAAGGCATTTCAGGAGGTATACGTAAATTAAAATAAGCGTTATACATATTGATTGGATTACTTAATGAACAGTCTAATTCTTCTTTCCTTCTTTTAAAACTTATTATTGTATTGCTATGGATAAATGTGCGCTAGATGCTAGTAAGGTGTAATTAACTAAGCTGATGTATCTATGGAGGTACAAAGTTAACATATAAGTTCCCTCTAGATTACATGAAGAAGAAAGTGACTATCCTAATTTTGGTGACTGGTTGCATTCTGTTGTACTGAAAAGCAGTGATGATGGGCAGTAATTAAAAATCATTTAAATATAGGCATTTATTTGTGTGGAAGACAAATATATTGTGCAGACATATTTACTGTATATTATACGTTGCCAGCTATGTAGGTGGAAAACATTCTGATGATCGTAAAGGTGTTTACGTTTTACAGTCTTTGAGCAGGAGAAACATTTAATGGGCATAAAAAAGTTATGTGCACATACACATATTAATACTTCAATTTTACATTTAAGTTTGTCTTACACTAGATCGCGTGTTAGTCGCCAACCACACTCGAATCCCTTTGAGAACACTCGTGGAAGTCGCCTGATCCAGAGTGCATTCATTTAAGCGGAAACTTTCGATAGTGTTGGTACTGTTAAATGGTTATTGTTGACTCCATTACTCCTTGTCATCACTACTATTATTGTTCCGTTATTTGCCTACCTATAAGTATATTGTTGAGTTATTTGTCCACTTTATGAACAGGCGCTTACTTAATAGTGAGCTTTGATTATGAACCGAAGGTGCCGAAAAACTTACTGACGTGCAAGAAGTCGTATCAGTAGATAAAGAGTGATCCTCAAGATAAATGCATTGTGATATGCAGTATTCTGCAACCATGGTTCATATTCTGAAACTATATTAATTAAAAGGAATTCAAAGAAAATCAACGAATAATGACAAATACTTCTCACGAAAAAAGCACTTCTGACAGGTTGCTAGTGATTAAGTCACCATACAATTAAAAAAATTCTATTTTATATGCTTTGTGTTAAATTCGTTTCACCATTCACTGGAAGAGGCTTTTCAGTGATGTGTACAAAACCAGTGAGTGGAGAAAGAGCTTTCACTAATTAGGGGGAATACCAAATGTACTTTGGATTTCGTAGAAATGTTGGAACACGTGGGGCCATACTAAACCTACGACTTATCTTAGAAGATAGATTAAGGAAAGGCAAATCTACGTTTCTAGCATTTGTAGACTTTTGACAGTGCTGACTGGAATACTCTCTTTCAAATTCTGAAGGTGGCAGTGGTCAAATACAGCGAGCGAAAGGCTATTTACAATTTGTACAGAAACCAGATGGCAGCTGTAAGAGTCGAGCGGTATGAAAAGGAAGAAGTAATTAGGAAGAGAGTGAGACAGGGTTGTAGCCTATCCCCGATGTTATTAAATCTGTATATTGAGCAACAGTGAAGGAAACAAAAGAAAAATTCGGAGTAGGAATTAAAATCCACGGAGAAGATATAAAAACTTTGAGGTTTGCCGATGACATTTTAATTCTGTTAGAGACAGCAAAGGAGCTGGAAGAGCAGTTGAACGGAATGGACAGTGTCTTGAAAGGGGGATATAAGATGAACATCAACAAAAACAAAACGAGGACAATCGAATGTGGTCCAATTAAATTGGGTGATGCTGAGGGAATTAGATTAGGAAATGAGACACTTAAAGTAGTAGATGAGTTTTGTTATTTTGGGAACAAAATATCTGATGATGGGCGAAGTAGAAAGGATATAAAATGTAGACGGGAAATGGCAAGGAAAGAGTTTCTGAAGAAGAAAAATTTGTTAACATCGAGTATAGGTTTAAGTGTCAGAAAGTCGTTTCTGAAAGTTTGTGTATGGAGTGTAGCCATGTATGCAAGTGAAACATGGACCATAAATAGTTTAGACAAGAAGAGAATAGAGGCTTTCGAAATGTGGTGCTACAGAAGAATGCTGAAGATTAGATGGATAGATCATGTAACTTATGAAGAGGAACTGAATAGAATTAGGGAGAAGAGAAATTTGTGGCACAACTTGACTAGAAGAAGGGATCGGTTGGTAAGAAATGTTCTGAGGCATCAAGGGACCACCAATTTAGTATTGGAGCGCAGCGTGGAGGGTAAAAATCGTAGAGGGAGACCGGGAGATGAATACACTAAACACATTCAGAAGGATGTAGGTTGCAATAGGTACTGAGAGATGAAGAAGCTTGCACAAAATAGAGTAGCATGGAGAGCAGCATCAAACCATTCTCTGGACTGAAGACCATAACAACAACAAACAAGTGTAAATGAGAATTTGGAATCAGGAGGGAGGCATTCTAGGGTAACCATGCAGCTGTGCAAAAGCCACTGTGCGAGGGTGGCACAGTACTGGAATAGCAATGAACGAAATGGGGGATCCTGCCTGCAACACAGGCATAGCTGCTCTATCTAAGGAAGTGAACTGAGGTGTGAATGGGAATATGACTCCAGAGATCTTTTCAGACCTGAATTATCTGTGATGTTGTAAGTAGGCTGTTTAGGTTTTTATGTTGGTAACGTCACGGAGCGCTCTATATGAAAATCACTGGCTGTGCTGTGTGCAGTCTGTGGCTGGTTGGCATTGTTGGAATATTCGCTATATATATAATGCCTTTTGAACATTATTAAGGTAAAGACATTGTTCGTTCTCTATAAAAATCTTTCATTTTCTGACTATGCCTATCAGCAGTTAGTGCCTTCAGTAGTTAGAATTTTTTATTTTGCTGGCAGTAGTGGCGCTCGCAGTATTGCTTTAGTTCGAGTAACGAAGATTTTTGTGAGGTAAGTGATTCATGAAAGGTATAAGTTATTGTTAGTCAGGGCTATTCTTTTGAAGGAATTATTGAAAGTCAGATTGCGTTGCGCTAAAAAAATATTGTATATCAGTTTAGTGATGATCAGAATAAGTAAAGAGAGAAATGTCTGAGTACGTTCAGTTTTCCTCAGCTGTTTCAAAATCAAATAACGTAGAGGTTCACATGCCCACAACAGGCCGCAGCACTCCACCCACCCCACTGCCGCCCCCCACTAAACCCAGGGTTGTTGTGCAGTTCAACCCCCAGCGGACTCCACCCGAAAACGTCTCATACCAGACGAGTGTAACCCCAAATGTTTGCGTGGTAGAGTAATGATGGTATATGCGTGTGTGAAGACAGTGATTGCACAGCAATCTCCGACATTGTGTAAGTGAGGCGGAATAAGGGGAACCAGCCCGCGTTCGCCGAGATAGATAGAAAACCGCCTTAAAAACCATCAACAGGCTGGCCCGCACACCAAACATCAACACTAATTCGCCGGGCGGATTCGTGCCAGAGGCCGGCACGCCTTCCCGCTCGGGAAGCAGCGCGTTACACCGCGCGGCTAGCCAGGCGGGCCTTCATGTACACACCATAGATGTCTGAAACTTGAAAATATCACTGAATCCGTGTATTTTCATGTAATTGTTTTTTTTATTGAAACATAAATTTGTAATGTAGCACAAGTTATTGACTTCTTAAAATCAACCTAGAACCCACATTTAATGCCAGAAGTACGAAAAATTCTTATTCAGGTAAATAGATTTATAAATTTTTTAAAACTTTTTCAGTAGAAATACACTGTTTATTCATCTCTCCTTTATATAAAATATATTATTTGTCTCTGAAAAAGTTTCCAACACTAGTCATTGTTTATGTATAACCGAAAATGAGGAAGAAGCGAAACCTGGAGAGTGAGTGATAAATTTTCGTATAGCTGAAGCCGCTGTAGGGACTAGTTTCATTCGGTCTTTTCATTGTAAAAAAAACGAGTGAACTAAAAAGCCACTCGGTTGTTGAAACAAGTCGGTTGTGCCATCACTAAGCATAAGATCATACACGAGTTTCCACCCTGCCGACTGTTTCCAGGATATGGTGGCGCAGTGTGTATCGACCACCTATCACTTGTTAGGCCAGAGCTCACCAAAAAGACAAAATGACTAGCGCGGGTCGCATCATAAGTGTGGGAAGAAAAGCATAAAAACTAAGTCCAGCGTCTATGTTAATCATGGGTGAGTGAGATTTAACGCAGATAAAACAAGGAAAAGCAACATATTTACATACAAAAAAAGTTATAAAAAAGCGAAGTTATCAAAAAGATAGTTACATCAAACCTGCTATGCATATATCCGAATCTAAACTAAGCAGCAAAACACGTTATTGGAATCACTGTTTGTTTCAGTATTGCCGCAACCAATCAAGAGTTTCTTTCAAATCTTTATCAGAAAATCTTGTTCCATGAGTTGACTTCAGACAGTCCTGTTTTGAAAATGTTTGGTCGTAGACGTAAGCTGTTCAAACTCTGGTGCCATTCTAGCGAGAGATGTCTTCCGTTTCGAAAACTCAACTTCAGGTAAGCAGCGGTAAAATTCAACAAGTTTTCCCTCTCTGTGCTTCTCTTTCAACAAGTCATGTCTTTGCAAATCGGTAAGCTCCAATTGTAGTTCAAGTGTCACGTCATGAATGCTGCAATAAATCGGATTCTGGAACAGAAGAATTTCATTCTCAATTTTGTCAAAACCTGAAAATCTCTCGAAAAAAGTGTTTCTTCAAGTCACGAATATTTTGTTTTTCAGAAAATCGAGGCTGACATCTTCGAGGATTGCAGTACGAAACTCTGACACAGTGGAAATGACTAAAGTTTTTTCTTCCATTTGTACTCCCAACAATGACAGTTTTCTCCGAAATACTTTGAGGAATCTGTGGCGATCACAGACGAGGTTATCCTTTACCTGAAGTTTCTAGTTTAATCATTCATGTTGGATGCGATGTCCACCAGAATTTACAACTTCGACAGCCAGGTAGGATCTAACAGATTTGAATCAGCTCTATCTTTTTCAAGTAGAAAAATGTCTATTTAGGTTCGGAGCGTGTAAAATTTGAAGCGGACATTACCATAGCTGAGCCACCTTATTGCTTTATGACGAGGCAAGCTGCAGAATTCACAATCAATTTCTTAGAGATGAGCCTGGAAGTGGCGGTGATTGAGGGCGTGTTCCCGAATAACGTTCACAGCGGAAACGACTGGTTTCAGTGCACAAAAAACATCCAGGTCTTTCTCGCAGAGTGCTTGCTGATGTATACTACTGTTTGCAAAAAGTGAAACACCAAGACCGTGAGATGTGACCGCAATGATATATATTAATACGATTAGGGACAAGACACTACATAATTGACTAGCATTACAGACCTGTAGATGTCGTGTGACTGTGGAAATGCAGCACGGGGAAGCACCACCACGTGCTGCAATCAGGGCCGCTAGATGAAAACAAAGAGCTCCTGAATACGCTGCTGAGGAATATTCTGTCACGCAGTTTGTAGGCGCGTCCACAAAGCATAAACTATAGTGCAGCAGGACCTGAACGAACAAGAAAATGTTTGCACATATCCCCTCCCCCCCCCCCCCCCGGCCTTACATACGGTCGGCGTTGCCTTACTAAGATAAGGCATGTGGAACGGGTTGCAGGAGGACAGTATTTGGGCGGTTCAGATGGTTCAGATGGCTCTAAGCACTAAGGGACGTAACATCTGAGGTCATCAGTACCCTACACTTAGAACTACTTAAACTTAACTAACCTAGGGACATCGCACACATCCATGCCCGAGGCAGGATTCAAACCTGCGACCGTAGCGGTCACTTCAATCTGGAACCGCGCGACCGCTACGGTCGCAAGTTCGAATGCTGCCTCGGGCATGGATGTGTGTGATGTCCTTAGGTTAGTTATGTTTAAGTAGTTCTAAGTTCTAGGGGACTGATGTCCTCAGGTGTTAAGTCCCATAGTGCTCAGAACCATTTGAACCATTTTACTGCGTTCACCACAGTGGTGTCGAACGCGTATGCTGCCGTCACTGTAGGACAAGCTAAAGCGGGACTCGTCCGAAAACACTGCATTTTGCCAGTGAGCAATCCAGTGTCGGTGTTGACGTGCGCATTGCAGAGTGAGGCGTCGGTGGGTTCTGGACAATGGAAGTCCATGCATGTTGCAAGTCCAGCCCGCGGGTGACGGCGTCAGACCGTCAAATCAGACATATCCAGACCTGTTGCAGTGCTCCAACGTCGCGCAAACACTGTGGAAGAAGCTGTTCTGTTCGTTATGATCAAGTGGACAGGTGGGTGTGAATTCCCAAGGGACCAAACTGCTGAGGTCATCAGTCCCAAGACTTACACACTACTGAAACTAACTTACACTAACTTATGCTAAGAACAACACACGTACCCGTGCCCGATGGAGGACTCGAAATTCCGGCGGGAGGGGCCGCGCAGTCAATGAATGGCGCCCTTAACCGCGTGGCCACTCCGCGCGGCTCAAGTGGACAAGGTGGCGGTTTTTGTTTTCTCCTCTCTGCATTGGTTTTCCACATACTGCTGAAACAGCATATCCTGTGCGACCTGCTGTGTCACGGAACGAAAGACCCGCCCCCCGGACGACAATCATTCTGCCCCATTCAAACGCACTCAGATGCCGATATTCCACCCTGTGATGTCTGCGAAGCACAGAGAGCTTGGTTATAGTTTACACTTCGGATGGAAATGCCTTGTGGCTAGGGCCTCCCGTCTGGTAGACCGTTCGCCTGGTGCAAGTCTTTTGAGTTGACGTCACTTCGGCGACTTGCTTGTCGATGAGGATGAGAGGATGACGATTAGGACAGCACAACACCCAGTCCCTGAGGGGAGAAAACCTCCGACCCAGCCGGGAATCGAACCCGGGCCCTGTGGCATGACATTCCTTCGGTCTGACCACACAGCAACCGGTACGGACTCCACTTCGGATGACGATTTCACGTCGACTGAGCGTTGCGGAACACCGACCTACCCGATCACACAAAAGAGGGCATTGTTGGGCCTACGTGGACTCCACCTCACTGTAATTTACATCATTTATTATGGTACCGCTGTTCCATACGTTCATTGACTCTGACTGTTTCACTTTTTACGAACAGCAGTGCGTAATGTAGCTTATAAACAGTATGCCCGAAGTCTGAAAATCTTTCACTGAGTTCTGCTCTGCCCCTGCATACCCTTCCTCAGGGTCAGCCTTTTTTTCCCTCCATCAACTGTAACACCTCGAAGCTGATCCCATTGAAGGTTATAGTCTTGCAAAGATTTTTGCAATTCCATGATCAGTCTTTTCACTTGTTGATCCATGCGTGCTGCAAACGGACGCCAGCTCTTACGTTATCAGTAAACCTAAACTGACACCATGAACATGATAAGCTGAACTTGAAAGATCTGTGGATCCATACAGCACCAGAAAATACCGTAAGAAGTTCCTAGCTTCCTCTTGCATCTGCAGCACTTTGTTCTCTCCAGTTAACTTCATTCTCCAAAGAAGTGAAGTTGCCGAGAGGTTAACACTTCGAAAGAAATCGCATTTCTTAGGAGATACGTCATTTCCTGCTTCCACCATACGTCATATCCAACCGATTTTCCTCGTTCTGCCATCTTGTGCACGATTTTGTATCTTGCACGACTGACAGATTCATTTCCAGCAATCCTTTACGTGAAGAGATTTTCTTGAGTTTCTAAATTACGTTTCGTGGATTCATATTTCTCGGAGTGCAGCTTTCCACAAAACTTTGAATATTTTGATACAGGTTTTTTTTTTTGTAGTTGTACCGAACACTGTATTCTTTCAAAACGGCAACACTTCCAATCCATGTAACTCATGTAGTTTTCTGGTCCTTTGTGTCCCTAGACAAGTAGTTTACTTACCATTCCTCATTGAAAATACGACATTGTATGTCCACTTTCCTTAAAGACACTTAATTATAAACATTATTCAAGTCTTGGGATGGCGTGAAATAAGTGAAAATTACAATAGACAAGCATAGGCAGATACAATAACTTAATACTGAATGCAATAAATTCAATGCACATGGGAGCCAGGAGGTATCCGTGCGTACAATAAACAAGAATATGTGTGTGTGTGAAGATCTCCTAGCATTCAAAAACAATATTGAAAATTAAACTGTATCACAATATCTCGTGTTACGTACGTTTTATCAAGCAAATTGAAGCAGAGTTAGTGGGCCTGATTAACTGACGTAGTTTGGTGACTCCTGCTTTAAGCAGAACAGTGACTGCGAGAGGCGAACTGCTAATTTAGTTTTTAAATATGAAGCATAAGGAGAAGTGGAAATACACTCCTGGAAATGGAAAAAAGAACACATTGACACCGGTGTGTCAGACCCACCATACTTGCTCCGGACGCTGCGAGAGGGCTGTACAAGCAATGATCACACGCACGGCACAGCGGACACTCCAGGAACCGTGGTGTTGGCTGTCGAATGGCGCTAGCTGCGCAGCATTTGTGCACCGCCGCCGTCAGTGTCAGCCAGTTTGCCGTGGCATACGGAGCTCCATCGCAGTCTTTAACACTGGTAGCATGCCGCGACTGCGTGGACGTGAACCGTATGTGCAGTTGGCGGACTTTGAGCGAGGGTGTATAGTGGGCATCCAGGAGGCCGGGTGGACGTACCGCCGAATTGCTCAACACGTGGGGCGTGAGGTCTCCACAGTACATCGATGTTGTGGCCAGTGGTCGGCGGAAGGTGAACGTGCCCGTCGACCTGGGACCGGACCGCAGCGACGCACGGATGCACGCCAAGACCGTAGGATCCTACGCAGTGCCGTAGGGGACTGCACCGCCACTTTCCAGCAAGTTAGGGACACTGTTGCTCCTGGGGTATCGGCGAGGACCATTCGCAACCGTCTCCATGAAGCTGGGCTACGGTCCCGCACACCGTTAGGCCGTCTTCCGCTCACGCCCCAACATCGTGCAGACCGCCTCCAGTGGTGTCGCGACAGGCGTGAATGGAGGGACGAATGGAGACGTGTCGTCTTCAGCGATGAGAGTCGCTTCTGCCTTGGTGCCAATGATGGTCGTATGCGTGTTTGGCGCCGTGCAGGTGAGCGCCACAATCAGGACTGCATACGACCGAGGCACACAGGGCCAACACCCGGCATCATGGTGTGGGGAGCGATCTCCTACACTGGCCGTACACCTCTGGTGATCGTCGAGGGGACACTGAATAGTGCACGGTACATCCAAACCGTCATCGAACCCATCGTTCTACCATTCCTAGACCGGCAAGGGAACTTGCTGTTCCAACAGGACAATGCACGTCCGCATGTATCCCGTGCCACCCAACGTGCTCTAGAAGGTGTAAGTCAACTACCCTGGCCAGCAAGATCTCCGGATCTGTCCCCCATTGAGCACGTTTGGGACTGGATGAAGCGTCGTGTCACGCGGTCTGCACGTCCAGCACGAACGCTGGTCCAACTGAGGCGCCAGGTGGAAATGGCATGGCAAGCCGTTCCACAGGACTACATCCAGCATCTCTACGATCGTCTCCATGGGAGAATAGCAGCCTGCATTGCTGCGAAAGGTGGATATACACTGTACTAGTGCCGACATTGTGCATGCTCTGTTGCCTGTGTCTATGTGCCTGTGGTTCTGTCAGTGTGATCATGTGATGTATCTGACCCCAGGAATGTGTCAATAAAGTTTCCCCTTCCTGGGACAATGAATTCACGGTGTTCTTATTTCAATTTCCAGGAGTGTATGTCGAACTGTCTCTGTTTCAGGCATCAGTTCACCTAATGTACAGGGTGCAGCAGAACTCACTTTACAAACTTTGAGGACACGGCCCTTACATCAAAACGAGAAAAAGTGTCCAGCAAACATGAGCTCTAAAGTGCATAACTTAAGAGGTATGAGGACTTGTTCATCTTCGATACTGTGAAATAAATTTGTTCTACTGCATGCTCTTCGCTTTCCATGTTTTGGGAGGAGAGATAGTACGGATCAAAATAAGAAAAGAAGTCCAATAAACCGGCTTTAAAATGCATACGACAAGAGGTATGATCACTTGATGAGTATCTTCGCTGCTATGAAACATATCTCCTCTATTCGAAAAGTGCCCATCGCTCTTAAGGTATCTATTTTAGATCCCATGTTTACTGTACATTTTCCCATTGTTTTGGTCCATATTACCTCCTCTCAAAATTGGAAAGCAAAGAGCTTGCAGTAGACGAGACATGTTTCACAGTATCGAAGAAGTGCTCATAACTCTTAATGTAGCATTGCGCAGCCCATTTTTAGAGGACAGGTTTTCTTCTTTTGCTATACGTAACTTGTACTCAAAGAGTCTGAAAGGAATTTAGTTACATCCTGTATAACATTAATGAGCAAAAGTAAAATAAAAAAGAACTATTTCAATACAGAGAGATCTTGTCTAAACTTTTTCGTACTCTTCTTAACAGTGAAAATTACACCCTTAGGTTACTCATTTTAACTGCAATTGTTGTTTTATTCCTTTCGCCACGTGTTGTATTTCTTTCTATGCGAAACTGCGGAAGACTACAAAATGTTTGTCCCCATACAGGTTACTGGGAGCAGTGTATTATCTGTTAAGAATAAAACTAATATTTTTTGTGCAATTTGTTACATGTATGCCACGCTGAGATGCATCGCAAGAATGCATAGCCACATTCCTACTGACAGCTCATCCTATCATCCCATGTTGCTGTTGTCAAGACATCCTACTTGCTTGATATCAAAACTGTATCCCAAAACAATGTATCCAGATCTAACAACGATGCCAGAAGGCAGTCAGCTGCAGGGTTTTGGGATGGTTATCCAGCAACTACGAGCTGAATGCCTGGACGAACTTATTTATAAAAAAGGAAGACAGCAAACTCATTAATGTATTTAAACAAATCTATTAAACTATTAGGCTGTGTATTTGAAATAAATGTGTACGAATGCAGAAAGAGAACTGAATTACCACTTTAAAATAGACATCATAACATGCAATTATGTATATGTTTGTGCACTGTGTTCGTTCTCTTATGTATTACTTCTGAAAAAACAATTATTTTAAACGAACAATGTATCTGAAAGAAATAATCTTGTAAGAGTGAGTTTGGTGACGTGTACAGACAAACATTTATGTTCGTGTCTGATGAACGTTATAGCAAAAGTACGTGGTAAGGATGAACAACTGACACTCTCCACGTATTAGCAACATTATGCTTTCAATGTAAACACTTTTTTCCTCCTGTCTGCCTCTTCGCTGTAAGAATTAATATGATCTCCTCTTGTTTTTGTTAAATAACTGCTTAGAATCTCAAGAGATTTAGACAGAAGACTGAGTGTTAACAATAGCCAAAGAATTTTCAAATTTAATATATCAGACTTTAAAATGCAGAAATGGAGTCAATGTCATTTTTGCATAACAATTGTAAAGAACTTTACAGATAATCATTATGAGTTTAGCTTTCTATACTTAAAATTTAATATTTCTGCCTTGCTAACGGCAAAAAAGTTTTTCCAAATCAGAGACTACACAATACATGATCATTTAAATTTTGTATGGAAGAAACAGGGTGAATAAAGTATCAAAAAACTAAGAAAACGTAAGGAAAAGACACATTATTGAGGAAATACAGGGTGTTCCAGAAGAAACTGCCAGTATTAAAACATATGAGAGGAACGATTTTTCGAAGCAAAAACTTTTGGTAAACATGGGTTCTAAACTGCATACCTTAAGACCTATGAACACTATTTCATCTTCGATACTGTGATACAAATCTGTTCTACTGCAAGTTCTTTCCTTTCCATATTTTGGAAGCAGATAGTGTGGAGCACAACAATAAAAAAATTGTCTAGTAAAAATAGGCTCTAAAACTAGTACCTTAAGAGCTATGAGTACTTCTTCAGTAGAAAAGATGTTTCACTGCAGCGAATATGAACAATGCTAACGGTATGCACTTTACAGCCCATGTTTACTGGACAGTTTTTTTCTTGTTTTGGTTCGAACTGCCACTTCTTAAAATATGGAAGGCAAAGAACTTAAAATAGAAGAGATTTGCTTCACAGCATTGAAAATGAAGAAGGTATGCTTTTTAGAGTCATGTTTTCTAGACTTTTTTTGCTCTGAATGATTGTTCCTGTCATATTCCTAAATACTGACCATGGCTCCCGGGATACTATAGTGGCAAAGACTAGCCAACCGGCAACGCACTTTGGCTCTTTTGAGAAATATTTGTTACGTTAACGATCTGTGGTAACGTCGCACTTCACGTGACATCGCTGCACGCATCTGGAGGAACTGACCCTCGTTGCGGTACCGTAATTCGTCCCACAGCAGCCATGATGAAAAGTACATTGCCTAGATAAATAAATCTGCAGTCATCTCTATTGCCAGTTTAGGAACGCTGAGCGGTGACGCCAACAACCGAGGTGGTGATGGAGGAATTGCGACAGGAGGGCGAGTGGCCTCGATTGGTCCTAACTGCTCTATTAGGTCTGCCAGTGGGGTCAGTCGCTGCTAGGCAACGACGCGCACCGCTTCACTTCGCACAGTCGCCTCCACTGCTTTGGCCCCCCATAAGGGTAAGTATAGATGGTGCTGCCGCACGTTCCGATTTTCGCGGCATATCCCGATTTCGAGGTGTATCGCGAAACGCACCACGAAAGCCTTCCACGGTCCGCCATACGTTCCAACTTTTAGACACTGAGACAATAGGAAACGGAATGCGTATTCAGTTAAGATAATGGTCAAGTACATTAAAGTTCCTAAGCCATCGAACAAGAAATCATTTGTCAGGGGGTCGTCGTCAACCGGTGAACAGAAGGGATGCCTCAGTGCACGCCCGAAATTATTTCCACAACGCGTGACATCCGTTTCGGTTTTATTAGAGCCACGCCGCTGTTTTCTGAACAGTGTGTAAGACTCTGCTCCCCTCTCGGCCAATGAGTGGTCGCGACTGCTCTTACAACTGCTGCTTTCATTCCACGGCGGTGAGCGCCTTTCTCGGGCGCCCCCTTGGCAGTTCCACGCTTTCGCTTATAGTGAGAAGTGAAATGGGGGAGGAACGTGGCTTTAAATGAGTAAAACACAAACACCCAGTCCGCGGAGGGAGGAAATCCCCGACCCGGGCGGGAATCGAACGAGGAAACCCGTATCGAGAGGCAGCAACGTTAACTACTCTTCTTTGATCTCATTTTGTTTTATATTGCTCGTTGAATTTATTCGCGGCGGACGTCCGATAACACCCGCTCAGGTTCTTCGTTGACCCGTTCACTAAGTTTTTTATTACAGAGGGTAGCTAACCATCTGACCGAACACGCTGAGCTACCGTGCCGGAACCAATAAGCCACGAGCTAAGGACGTTCAGTTCATTCGGCCGGTGGAAATACGGCTGGTAGGTGCTTTATCGAATATGTATCTATTTCGCAACGCGATAAATGCAAACACTTTCATCACAGCTCGTTTTATACATTAATTAATTACAGCAGAAAGTCTACACATCAGTCAATCTTATTAGTATTCTCATAAATTCAAAGCATACGATTCTTTATTAAGCGTATTTTACTTCGTATTGTATCCATTAGAGCGCGTTTCTTTTTGCATTAAGGCTTTTTTGTCGGCACTCTAATTAATCATAAATAACTACCAGTTAAAGTTCATACTTTCTATGAACAGAACAGTACCCTCGAGCATGGTACATTTGTACCAGCATATGATGAACAGAACAGTATCTTTCAGTGTACTTGTACCAGTACAGCAGTATATTCAATAATATATTATTAGAAAATCAGTAAGCCCCGGTTCTTTGCTGACTCGATCTCTCTTCTACAAAAAAAACAAACTTCTCACTTTTTACAAATGAGTTAACGTATTAAATATTTGACATTAAGCGAGAAATAGTTAAGAAAAAGTTTGAAATTACGTTTCAAGTTCGTTGGCAATTGCTAATTGCTCTCGTTATCAAACGCTGAATCAGTATAGTATGAGAAATTTGCGATCCGTTTTAAGCAAACCCTAGTTTTTTAAGCTTCTCAATATCTCTTGAATTATGTGTGGTACAATGATATAATTTGCAGGTACTTTCCCTTAAGTATGTGGATACTATCTGCCAAATTGGTTGCGAATGATGTTAGTAGCAGTAGTAGCAGTAGTAGTAGTAGTAGTAGTAGTAGTACTAGTATTACACTACTGGCCATTAAAATTGTTACACTAAGAAGAAATGCAGATGATAAACAGGTATTCATTCTATAAATACTGATTTCATTTTCATTCATTTGGGTGCATAGATCCTGAGAAATCAGTACCCAGAACAACCACCTCTGGCCGTAATAACGGCCTTGATACGCCTGGGCATTGAGTCAAACACAGCTTGGATGGCCTGTACAGGTACAGCTGCCCATGCAGCTTCAACACGATACCACAGTTCATCAAGAGTAGTGACTGGCATATTGTGACGAGCCAGTTGCTCGGACACCATTGACCAAGCGTTTTCAGTTGGTGAGAGATCAGGAGAATGTTCTGCCAAGGGCGGCAGTCGAACATTTTCTGTATCCAGAAAGGCCCGTACAAGACCTGCAACATGCGGTCGTGCATTATCCTGCTGAAATGCAGGGTGTCGCAGGGATCGAATGAAGGGTAGAGCCATGGGTCTTAACACATCTGAAATGTAATGTCCACTGTTCAAAGTGCCGTCTATGCGTACAAGAGGTGAACGAGACGCGTAACCAATGGCACCCCATACCATCACGTCAATGACGAATACACGCTTCCAATGGACGTTCACCACGATGTAACCAAACACGGATGCGCCCATCATGATGCTGTAGACAAAACCTCGATTCATCCATAAAAATGACGTTTTGCCATTTGTGCACCCACGTTCGTCGTTGCGTACACCATCGCAGGCGCTCCTGTCTGAGATGCAGCGTCAAGGGTAACCGCAGCCATGGTATCCGAGCTGATAGTCCATGCTGCTGCAAACGTCGTCGAACTGGTTGGTATCCTGCAAACGTCCGCATCTGTTGACTCAGGGATCGAGAGGTGGCTGCGCGATCCGTTACAGCCATGCGGATAAGATGCCTTTCATCTGGACTGTTAGTGTTACGAGGCCGTTGGGATCCAGCACGGCGTTCCGTGTTAACCTCCTGAAGCCACCGATTCCATATTCTGCTGACAGTCATTCGATCTCGACCAACGCGAGCAGTAATGTCGCGATACGATAAACCGCAATCGCGATAGGCTACAATCCGACCTTTATCAAAGTCGGAAACGTGATGGTACGCATTTCTACTCCTTACACGAGGCATCACCTGTATGAGAAATCGGTTGGAAACTTTCCTCATGTCAGCAGGTTGTACGTGTCGCCACCGGCGGCAACCTTGTGTGAATTCTCTGAAAAGCTAATCATTTACATATCACAGCATTTTCTTCCTGTCGGTTAAATTTCACGTCTGTAGCACGTCATCTTCGTGGTGTAGCAATTTTAGTGGCCAACAGTGTAATAATGGAGAAGTTGTCAACTGTAACGTCATGGCCGATGCTGAGGTCTGACTGCATGAACAGCAAAAATGCAGTAAGCAGTTTCTTTTTCCTTTTACCATTTTGTGTGGAGTGTTAAGTTTGTTGCAAGTCGTTAAGCGCTCTCATCCTCAAATTTGGATGAATAAAGTTCGGGTATTTGCACGACGTAAATTATGTTGCCTCAGGACATACACAGTTCCTAACTGTAAAACTTGTCTTACTGCGTTAAAACTGTAACATCTGATTTTACCTCTTAAAGAGTAGACTATGACAGCATTTTAAATTTTTAAATGCGGTCGCTAATTATGTGGAAAACTGAAAATTAAATTTTTGGTGCTCCTGGAAGGCCTTAGGTAGCCAAACTGAAACTGGGATCGGGTTAACGTGCCCTAGTTTAGCCCCTTAGTAATATACTGAAGTTACATTCCTAAGGATTTATAATTTACATCAGTTTTTTTGTGCCTCGGCTTTTATGTTCCTGTTGAGTCTGTTTTTTTGAACTACCACTCCCCATTCCCTATTTTCTGCAAAGAGGATCTGCCAAAAGTTAATGAAGTCCAGCATTCTCTCCTGGAGCTGACGTTTCACTCAAGAGAACTTCAGTTGGATACTACAAGGGGTGGACAACATCCACATCTTCATAAAGACTGTGATTCCGTGGTGATTCAAGAAACTTTCTGGAATGAGGGAGAAAGATAAATGTATCAGTTCGAGGTAAGGGAAACTGGTCTGGAAACGACGGAGCCCAAAATTATAGGCGAATACATTGATGAGCCAAAACATTCTTACCACTACCCAAAAGAGCGAGGTGGCGCAGTGGGTAGCACACTGGATTGGCATGCGGGAGGACGACGGTTCAATCCAGCGTCCGGCCATCTTGATTTTGGTTTTCCGTAATTTCCCTAAATCGCTCCACGTAAATGCCGGGATGGTTCCTTTGAAAGGGCACGGCCGACTTCCTTCCCCGTCCTTCCCTAATCCGATGAGACCGATGACCTCGCTGTCTGGTATCCTTCCCCGAACAAGCCAACCCCCAACCCTCAGCCAACGCTAGATTGTAGGCTGCCCGACGGCACTGAGCGCACGTCTCGCCGTAAGACAAGTGTATGAGCGGAGCACAGCCGAATGGGGAATCATTCCAGCGACGATAAGTAGCGAAAATTCGGAAATTCGTCGACTTAAGCAACTTCCACAAAATCCATATTGTTGTGACCCAGTGCCTGGCAGCGAGCATCTCGGATGCGGCATGCGCGTGCTACTGCCGTGAGAATCTATGGACAGTGGTCGAAGAATGCTGCAACCACGAGTAGGAGATGAGCAGGACGTTCCATGCCTCATCACAGAACATGGAGATCGGAGACTTTCCCGCTCTCTAATGCAGGAGAGGCGGCGGAGATCTATGTCAGACCTGACTACAGAATAGTGTTGGGTCAGGGAGTGTTTTTGAGCACACCTTTCAGCGCCCAGTGTTGAACTCGGTGTTCCGCAGCAGAGGACCACTGCGTGGTCCCATGTTGACCCAACAGCATCGTCAATTATGATTGCAGTGGGCACGGGATCATCTAGAATGGACTGCGCGTCAGTGGAATCGTGTCGGCTCATCAGATGAATCCCGTTTGTTATTAAATCTGGTCGACGGTGATATCAAGAAACACCTTCAAGGGGGTCCGTAGCTCGATGGAAGGTCCAACACACCCACTGGTCAGTAGAGAGCCAGTGGGTGTGTTGGACCTTCCACCGAGCTACGGACCCCCTTGAAGGTGTCCTCCTCAGACGGGGACGAAACATTGAGAATTGACACAGAATTCATCAACCAACCACGGCGTAACAGCCCAGATAATTATAATGGACATGACATTTCCGGCCGTGAAATTTTACATTTTAGTAGCAGAATGGTCACACAACCTCCCTCGAATACAGTTTCTGTAGATTTACACAATATAGTTTTGCTAAAACTAGGACGCCCTTTGTTCCAGAAGTTATTATTTAAGTTCCTCTAGCTTCTCTGTTAAGCTACGGTCACAAAGGCAGCGACATCGGTGGATTACGCCGATGACCTGCGTCGACCGAAAGTGATCGATCTTTTCAAAGCAACACGCCAGTATATGCACGGTATCAGTGCGATCGATCTCAGTGGAATTTAAATCCGTTTGTTTTCTTCTCCTGAATTGATCGACGTTCCGTCATGCAAAACATGAATTGTGAGAAATGTTTAAGTTTAGTGTAAGAAAGATGGAGCCTGTGGCATCCTGTGGATGCGAATTATAACAATAGGGATGTGTCTCAGAATCTACGGTCTGAAATCGCTATTTTATTCGAAACTACAAGTTTCGAACAACTTTAAAAAATTATTGAACGGTGACTAAGCACGTTGTGTGGATGCCCGCCCCTTTCAGCCTCATATTTATACTTAATTCAACCTGTCATCTGCAGCACAGGCAAATTCGTTGCAGGAAGTTTTAGGCCTAGGTTATAACCTCGCAACATTATGTGTTCAAGTGAGGAGGATGGTGTGTGAACATTTTAATGCTTAAAATTTCTGTTGTGGATCTAATTTGTGTTGTCGAAAGTGGGCATTAGCTGTCTACGAGCTATTATTATTGCTTACTGGTGTTTACATGCCAGGAGGGCGGCGATTCTGTTATTTGAGGTGGTTTGCAAATGTGGTATGAGTTTCCCCTTCTCAGACCTTTCGGTGTTCAGAGTATTTTGTTCTATAATTTATTTTTGTACACTGCACAACACAATTAAAGTGTCTCTTCTTTGATATCCCGTAATTGTCTCCAACTGCGACGCAGAATTATGAAACTTGGCTCAAAGATATTTACGAAGTTCCTCTACAATGATACAAAAGCGTGGTACCCGCGACGGAACCCTCGGGCTCGGCTTTGCTTCAAACAGCAAAGTGTCGACACTTGCGGAAAACGGCCACAGCTCAGAAGTTAACGTGAGGTATAAAATGGCTTACTGACGTTACGACATCAAATTTCACCACAATCCTGCCGACCTCTCGGTGGGAAGGTCGGCATACCCGCTCTTAGCCACATTTCAGCCCTTCTCTTGATGCCTCTCCTATGAAAGTCGGAACCACGACGACCCATGTTGAAAGCCCGCAGTTCGCCTATGGGTGTCCCACCGAATAGCATTTCAGTATTGTCGCTCAGAAGCGACGTGAAAAACCCCAGGAGGCTGCGTAAAGGGGATCAAGAAACCCACCTCTTCGGTTTGGGAGTTGATTCGCACACATTTTGCAGTGTAAAACGACAGTTCACTGTGCCGTGAGTAATAGGACTATGTTCTTGACAACGATGTCCCTGCTGAAACTCCCCAGTTGACTGAAATCTTCTCTAAGAACAATGTGGCGTTGCAACCACACTGAACCTAATCTGACCCCTTTGGAGTGTAGAACGACCGCAGTTCTTCCCCAGATATTCACGATGGAACCACTAGGGGCTGTTGCAAAGTATTCGACTAAAGTGGAAAGTGATCCAGAACAGTGAAGGTTGTTCACGCTTTTTCAGCCCTCCTGTTTCACACCCTCCTGTGGCGTGAACATCCATGAATAAAAGGTCTAAGGCTCCCTCTAAGATCCCCAGTTCGGCAACACACCAGGTGCTTCCTGTGCACATTTGTTGAGCACTTTAAAGACGTACCTGCACAGAGATTTAAACATCCATTCAGCTGACAACTGGCTCTCCACTAACGCTCTAGTGCCTGCTTGTAGGCATCGGAATCTAAGGCGAGTTGAAGGGGTTGCCTCCCGTCAGGCGCTACAGCTGAATTACAGCGCCAATCAGCAGAATGGGTACATTTTTGATGTACTCAGCAATTTGCAGTGAAGACACCAGGAGTGTTGCCGTACTGAGCGTCTTAGGAGAGACCCTTAGTTCTTTTATTCAAGTATTTGTCAATGTTACACTCTACCATTATGACGCAACAAGAAGGTGTGAAAAGGAGGGCTGAAAAACGAAACATACCCTTTGCTACTTTGGATCACGTTCAAATTTCGTCAGATGCTTTTGATAGGTCCCTAGTGGTTTCAAAAGGGCCCTAGTGGTTCCACCCTGTATACCAGAGGGAAAACTGTGGTCGTGCTACACTCCAAAGGACTCGGATTAAGTTCATTCTGCTTGTAGCCCCACGATGTTCTCAGAGAAAGATTGAATCGCTCGTGGATTGTGACCAGTATCGAACGTTGTCAAGAACGTCCAAGAACGTCGTATTGTTGTTCACCGCACTGTGAACTGTCGTTTTAGCTGTCAGATGTGTGAGAATGAACTCCCAAGGGAAGGGGTGGTTTCTTTGACGCCCTTTACGTTACCTCTTGAGGCCTTTTCGTGCCAATTCCCAGCGGCGATGAGTCTGCAATGGTTTCCTCGGCCCCTATAGGAGAATTGTGGGACTTTAACGCTTGCGTCTTAGTTCTGTCCTTATTCGCGGAGACATCAATAGAATTGGTTACATGAGGTTAAGAGAGGCTTTGATGACGCATCCGTGGCACGGCTCGTCCACAGTGGCGTTGGACAAAATTCTGGTGAGATTTGGTTCCAATGTCACATCATTAACCCACCTTTCATCTCACATGAGCTCCTGATCTCTGGTCTTTCTCACATAAGTCGACACCTTGCTGTTTGATACGTCCACGTGCTATGGTCGCAGGTTCGAATCCTGCCTCGGGCATGGATGTGTGTGACGTCCTTAGGTTAGTTAGGTTTAAGTAGTTCTAAGTTCTAGGGGACTAATGACCACAGCAGTTGAGTCCCATAGTGCTCAGAGCCATTTTTGATACGTCCACGGACACGAGAGTGACGTCTCAAGGTGCCACACTTTTGCGTCAGTGTAGAGAAATGTTGTAGGCACCTTCGGTCCAAATTTCAAACGTCTGTTTCGCTATACGGGACAGTTACGGGTATGCAAAACATGTTTTAACTGTGTTGCGCGGTGTACTTCACAGGTACCATGAAAGACAGTCAGTAAAGTTAATAGATAAATATCTTATTCGCTGAAGTTATTTGAAGTTTTGTTTGTTATCTTGTTTTTCATTGTCGTCATATAACACTACCGGCTACTACTATTTAGTTTTGACAGTGAACGTTTGCTATTCGTTAAGAAATCAAACTATATTTCGATATCCAAAAGATTATGTTTTGGCAGGGAGCAGTAGTTGAAGTAGTAAGAATCGTACCAAGGCCCTGGTACTTATAAAGTAAAATTTAATTAAAGGAAAGAAAAACAGTCGCCACCCTAATACAGCAATGTGTTACCAAGAGGTTATACTGTTCATTATTAAAATAAGTATTCTGTATGGCTTTGCTTGATACTGAAGTGTTTTACAAATAGGACATAATCTAGGAAGCATTAGAACAGAAATTTCTCATGAGCTACACAGATGTAGACTTAAAACGTTTTGGCAACAAACTGACTCTCATTAACGCTCAGTGCCTAAATTCAGAATAAGAAGGCTACTGTAAATCGCTCGATATCAGTTATTGTTATGATGGCTCAATGGGGACCCAGAAACTATTCTATCACTCGACTGAGGTCAGACCTGAACACGACTAGTAAGACACAGCTTGAAAACATTTTTAAACAAAAATGCTACAATATAATAACTTTGATTGATCCGTGTAGCAATATTTATTATGATGGCCCTTAAACTGCAATGGCCAATAAGAACTTAATATAATGAAACTTCCTGGCAGATTAAAACTGTGTGCCCGACCGAGACTCGAACTCGGGACCTTTGCCTTTCGCGGGCAAGTGCTCTACCAACTGAGCTACCGAAGCACGACTCACGTCCGGTACTCACAGCTTTACTTCTACCAGTATCCGTCTCCTACCTTCCAAACTTTACAGAAGCTCTTCTGCGAACCTTGCAGAACTAGCACTCCTGAAAGAAAGGATATTGCGGAGACATGGCTTAGCCACAGCCTGGGGGATGTTTCCAGAATGAGATTTTCACTCTGCAGCGGAGTGTGCGCTGATATGAAACTTCCTGGCAGATTAAAACTGTGTGCCCGACCGAGACTCGAACTCGGGACCTTTGCCTTTCGTGGGCAAGTGCTCTACCAACTGAGCCATGTCCCGAATTCGAGTCTCGGTCGGGCACACAGTTTTAATCTGCCAGGAAGTTTCATATCAGCGCACACTCCGCTGCAGAGTGAAAATCTCATTCTGGAAACATCCCCCAGGCTGTGGCTAAGCCATGTCTCCGCAATATCCTTTCTTTCAGGAGTGCTAGTTCTGCAAGGTTCGCAGAAGAGCTTCTGTAAAGTTTGGAAGGTAGGAGACGGATACTGTTAGAAGTAAAGCTGTGAGTACCGGACCTGAGTCGTGCTTCGGTAGCTGAGTTGGTAGAGCACTTGCCCGCGAAAGGCAAAGGTCCCGAGTTCGAGTCTCGGTCGGGCACACAGTTTTAATCTGCCAGGAAGTTTCATATCAGCGCACACTCCGCTGCAGAGTGAAAATCTCATTCTGGAAACATTCCCCAGGCTGTGGCTAAGCCATGTCTCCGCAATATCCTTTCTTTCAGGAGTGCTAGTTCTGCAAGGTTCGCAGAAGAGCTTCTGTAAAGTTTGGAAGGTAGGAGACGGATACTGGTAGAAGTAAAGCTGTGAGTACCGGACGTGAGTCGTGCTTCGGTAGCTCAGTTGGTAGAGCACTTGCCCGCGAAAGGCAAAGGTCCCAAATTCGAGTCTCAGTCGGGCACACAGTTTTAATCTGCCAGGAAGTTTCATATCAGCGCACACTCCGCTGCAGAGTGAAAATCTCATTCTGAGAACTTAATATAATGATTATTTTGTTCAATTACTTTTAATACTGAATAAACTTTTGGTAAGAATGAAAATTAAACAACGTAATTAGCTCTTTTGCTTGACTTTAGGCTTTTGCAAAACTTGACCTATGTGTCTAAGCCAGTTTACGTGATGTATTTTAGAAATAAAGTCAAAAGTCAACGAGCAACATTAAAGAAATAAATACTTCGCTGTTCAAAGAAAGAGGATAGTCGGATACACTGCCTCACTAGGAAAACTGGTCTGTCTAAATAACACGACAAAGGAGTAAGCCAAGGTTTTCGACACTAAGTTTAACTAAAATCAATTAGTATTTGCAAATACAGCGAATAATCGTTCCTTGCAAGTAAATGTTAGGGTTGTTCATAAGTTCACAGCTTTTTACCATAAGTTTAATAAACAGAACAGGTACACACAACAGAGATCTCAGTCATCAATAATATATTCTCCTTCACTATTTACAACTGTCTGCAAACCATGGGTTAACTTTTCGTTTCCGAAACTGTATAAACCACGTGGTTTTGAAGCGAAGAACTCGTCGGGACATGTCCGGAGTGCATTTTCTTCCGGAAAGGAACTTCCTTGAAGGTTATTCAATAGAGAGCGGAGAAGATAGATATCTGAGAGCGCAAGATCAGGTAATAAAGGTGGGTGCGGAATGACTTCTCAACCCACCTACTGTATAGAGTTCTTTATCAGTGTAGCAAAATGCGAGCGCGCGTTATGGTGGAGAAGTGTCACTTCACGCAGTCTTCCTTGTCGTTGTTTTTGGACTGCATGTGGAAGGCGTCTCATTTTCTGACAATAAATGTTAGTAATGATAGTTTCACTTTGGGGAAGCAATTTGTAATAGAACCACACAGTCGCTAATCCACCAGATGCAATAACTGTATCTTTTGTGGATGCGTACAGGTCTTTGTACTGGGAGTTGCTGCTTTGTTTCGGCTCAACCATTCCTTTTTTTCTTTTTGTTAACATAAAGACATCATTTCTTGTCACCATTAACGATACATCATAGAAATGGGCGTGTTGTTTGCGAGCCAAATGATGACGAACGATTCAAAAGCTACCACCAGGTGATTTTCATATTTTTGGCGTAGAGCGTGCGGTACCCATACACAAGATTTTAAACCTTCCCTGTTGCATGCAAATGCCGCACAACTGTGGAATGAACAAAATGCGACATATATGCCAGTTCTCCAGTACACTGACGTGGATCATTGTGGATTAATACGTGTAAAGGATCTTCATCAAACCCCGAAGATTTTTTATCTTGGAACTCTTCCATTTGGTCCGTGTTTGCAAAGAAAAACAGTAATATCAGAAATTGAGTCCGCCTTGATGCAAAACACCTTGTTATTCGTTTATTTCTTTATCATCCCAAACTAATTTCGGTGACTAACATCACCATCATCTGTGTTTTTTTTTAAATCTAAAAGTGCAGAAAATAGCATAGTTATACAAACACAGTAAAACACTAACACTCGAGACTTCAATCCGAGCCTAGCAAGAGAACTAGTGACAGAGGAAATGAAGCAAATCATCAGAAAGAAAAAACCGTCCATAAACACAAATAAAATAAACACATCTGATGAGAAAACCATAAACAGCCAACACAGAAAACTAAAACTACGCAATGCTCTCATCACCAAGGCAGACAAAGGGAATGCTCTAGTCTTAATAACAGAGGCAGAATAGATTGAGAAAACAGAAAAAAATTCTAGCAGAGAATGAAGTAAGCAAGTTAACCAGTGACCCAACACAAAGATACCAAAGAAATGTAAAGAGCAAACAACACAGTTCAGAAAACACTAAGGCCAATCAGGAATACCTCAGACAAATTCAGCAACGCGGGAATATATCTACTCACTTGCAACTCCTGTCAGGCCCAATACGTAGGAAAAATAAGCAGAAATTTCCGAACGAGGTACACAGAGCACATAAGAGCTCTAAAAAGTGACAGCACATATTCAACTTTCGCAGAACATCTAATGAACAAAAACCATAACCCCATTAATATCGAAAACGATCTACACATTCTGAGAAACAGCAACAGTCTATAGCGACAACTCACAATAGAAGAAAGTTACTAAATACGAAAGGCTGTAATCGAAGGGAAAAATGTAATAAATGAAAACACAACACTTTGCAACAACACACTCTTTACTGCACTGAGAGAACTGACCAAGGACACAGAACAGAAAGCACACACACGTAAAACAATCACTTCCCCATCACACACGCAGACATAAATAATGAACAGAAGTCGTCGTAATTCGCGCTACTGTTTTCATAGCCTTTCTCGCAACATGCGATACACCTCTCGCGACACACGCGAACAGCGAGATAACGTAATGTTCTGGATCAGAAACAAGGCGCGAAAGTTTTGTTTTTCTGTGTATAAAAGCAGCCACATACCATCCAACGAACGTGAGTACACAAATAGCTAAGTAACAGCTCAGTAACTGGTTTCCAGAACGTTAACACAACCCAAAGTACACAGGGTGAGTCACCTAACGTTACCGCTTGATATATTTCGTAAACCACATCAAATACTGACGAACCGATTCCACAAACCGAACGTGAGGAGAGGGGCTAGTGTAACTGTTTATAACAAACCACAGAAAAATGCACGGAAGTATGTTTTTTTTTACTCAAACCTACGTTTTTTAAATGGAACCAAGTTAGTTTTGTTTGCACAACTGAACATATAAACAAATACATAACCAGTGCCGTTTGTTGCATTGTAAAATGTTAATTACATCCGGAGATATTGTAACCTAAAGTTTACGCTTGAAACCTCCGACGTTCTGATGCGTGCTGTAACAAACACGGGCCACGGTCGGCGAGTAGCATCTGCAGGGACATGTTTATGATGACGACCGTGTTTACGAGTGTGGCTGTAGTGCACTGTTGTGGTTTGGTCTAGGTGTTTCTGTGTTCGCATGTAGCCTTTGCTGCTATTGTTATTCTGCATTCGTCTCCGCACGCAAACCAAATGTAGTACACCGTGTTACCAGACGTCTGCGATAGTGTAGTGTTGTAGGAACTGTGACCATGGTGTATTCGAACTCTAAAAAGGCGGAGATGATATTCATTTTTCTGTGTCGACGAAATGCAGCTGAAGCCTGCAGGGTGTATGCAGAACGGTTCCCGGACAGAGAGCATCCAACCTGCCGCACATTGCAAAACACCTACCGCCAACTGTATGCAACAGGTATGGTCGTAGCACGCAAACGGGTCCGTAACAGGCCCGTCACAGGAGAAGCGGGTGCAGTTGGAGTGTTAGCTGCTGTTGCCATGAACCCACATATGAGTACACGAGACATTGTGAGAGCCGGCGGACTGAGTCAAAGTAGTGTCATGCGCATACTGCATCGTCAACGCTTTCACCCGTTTCATGTATCACTACATCAGCAATTACATGGTGATGACTTTAATCATCGAGTGCAATTCTGTCAGTGGGCGTTGCAGTTCTACCTGTTTACCGATGAAGCGGGTTTCACAAACCACAGGGCAGTGAATCTACGGAATATGCATTACTGGTCTGTGGACAATCCTCGCTGGCTCAGACAGGTAGAGCGACAGCGACCGTGGACCGTAAATTTATGGTGCGGAATCATTGGCGACCACCTTATTGGTCCTCACTTCATTGCAGGGGCCCAGACAGCTGCAACATACATCGCGTTTCTACAGAATGATCTGCCAACGTTTCTCGAAAATGTCCCACTGGAAACGCGTCGACGTATGTGGTATCAGCATGATGGTGCACCTGCACATTCTGCAATTAACACTAGGCTGACCCTTGACAGGATGTTCGACGGGCGTTTCATAGGACGTGGAGGACGCATAAATTGGCCAACCTGTTCTCTTGATCTTACACCTCTGGACTTCTTTCTATGGGGTACGTTAAAGGAGAATGTGTACCGTGATGTGCCTACAACCCCAGAGGATATGAAACAACGTATTGTGGCAGCCTGCGGCGACATTACACCAGATGTACTGCGGCGTGTACGACATTCATTACGCCAGAGACTGCAATTGTGTGCAGCAAATGATGGCCACCACATTGAACATCTATTAGCCTGACATGTCGGGACACACTCTATTCCACTCAGTAATTGAAAACGGAAACCACGTGTGTACGTGTATCTCACCCCTCATGGTAATCTACATGTGCGTCAGTGAAAAAGACCAATAAAAAGGTGTTAGCATGTGCACGTAATGTGCTGTTCCCGTCTCTTCTGTATCGAAGGTCCATCACCGTTCCCTTTGGATCCCTATGTAATTCGGTGCTCTCCGATACACACGATCGAACAGCGGAGGAGTGGTACTCAAGCGTCAACTTTAGGTTACAATATCTCCGGATGTAATTAACATTTTACAATGCAACAAACGGCACTGATTAAGGTTTTTTTTATATGTTCATATGTGCTAACAAAACTAACGAGGTTCCATTTAAAAAAACATAGGTTTGTGTTAAAAAAACACACTTCCGTGCATTTTTTATGGTTTGTATTAACCAATTACACTAGCCCCTCTCCTCACGTTCGGTCTGTAGAATCAATTCGTCAGTATTTGATGTGGTTTACGAAATATATCCAGCGGTAATGTTAGGTGACTCACCCTGTATATTACTGACATACGAAGTTCACCTTTTAGCATTTTGTTTACTAACATCCGCTCACATGTTTGCAGACGACATGATGCTCGGTAAGTAAAAAACGGCAACAGAAAAAAGAGCACAGAAAATATGCCGCAAACAGCGCCAATAATTGCTTAAAACATGATGTAACATACAATAAATAACGTAATATGAAAGTATCCGTAGAAAACAATATTTCAAAAGACGAATAGTAAAAATTTAATGATGTTTTACTGCGTTTGTATAACCATGCTATTTTCTGCATGTTTTAGATTAAAAAAAAACCCACTGATGATGGTGATATTTGTCGCCGAAACTAGTTTGGGATGATAAAGAAATAAACGAATAACAAGGTGTTTTGCATAAAGGCGGACTCTGTTTCTGATATATCTCGGAGATCTTCCTGAACATGGAGTGTCACTAGTGTGAAGACGATCCTCCTTAAAACGACAGAACCATTTTCTTGCCGTGTTCTTTACATTGGCACTATCCCTATAAAGGGCGTAGATATTTGTGGCTGACTCCGCTGCTGTCACCCTTGTATTGAACTCAAACGGAGGAATCTGTTGGAAATGTTCCGGTTTCTCCACTTGGCAGTCCATTTCCTGGCGTCAACAGCTCCACTCACTATCTCCGAATAACGAAATGACAATATATACACTCAAATAGCTATAGTGAACTACAAATATAAAACAACACTCCATAAATAAACCTATAGCAACCGGAATATCAACAAACAAAACAAAACAAAACAACCTAAAACAATATTAACACTTCACTTGAGATATAAGTGTTGGATGTGGCGATCTTCTCTGGCTAAAGAAAGGCAGAAAACTTACTCACGGCTCTTGATCCATAAAGGCTCTGAAAATTGTTTTCTTGGTGCCGAATTTTTGTGATTCAGAGCTAACCAGTAAATCTCACTAATAATTAGTCGTTATCTTCCACATCCGAGGCATTATCACATCTACCTTGTTACGTTCTTAGCATCATTCAGCTCAGAAAATTTGAACAGTTTGCATGTTAACCATCGGCTGACTGTGCCTCAAACACTGCTTCTGATTCTTCCGCCAAATGCACCTTTTCTATTCCCGTCATGCGGGCTACGTAGCATCCCGCCTTCCATTCAGATTTTACATAATTACAAACCTTCGTGACTAATAACTAGTTCTACAAATTCTATTTTAAAACAGCAGCGGTTGAGCAGAACACAGATTTGGAAAATACATGAACAGATTTATTACAATGATGCAGACTTACAGGAAATATGAATAAACATTTACATAGATGCTCAATCAAAGAACTTGATGACACAGATAACACATTAAGCAAAAGATACAAAAAGTTACATGAAATAGATATGGTCGATCGCGAATATCAGTGTCACGGTCACGAATCGACTATGTAATAAAACGTTTCTCTCCTTATCTCGCGTATTTCTAAGACTTGTTTGGTTCAAATGGCTCTGAGCACTATGGGACTTAACAGCTGTGGTCATCAGTCCCCTAGAACTTAGAACTACTTAAACCTAACTAACCTAAGGACATCACACACATCCATGCCCGAGGCAGGATTCGAACCTGCGACCGTAGCAGTTGCGCGGTTCCGGACTGCGCGCCTAGAACCGCGAGACCACCGCGGCCGGCACTTGTTTGCTTATTCTAATAACTGAAGAAGAATGTTGAGCACGTACCAGTTTCTTTTAGACATAGACGTAGCTCATTCACATGCGTTCGTTGTCTTTTCAATACCTGAAGCCGCAGTGCAGCACTCGCCTAGATGCACAGTGAAGACCTTTGACGACGCTGCCTGGCGAGGGTTGTCGGTTCGACTGCGACGGCAGCCTTACAGTTTCTTATGGGCTATACACTGAGCTGATACCTCCCAGTATCGAGTCGGACCTCCTTTTGCGAGGCGTAGTGCAGCAGCTCGACCTGGATGGACTCAACAAGTGTTTGGAAGCCCCTGCAGAAATACTGAGCCATGTTGCCTCTACACGCGTCCATAACTGCAGAAGAGTAGCCGTTGCCAGATTTTGTGCAGGAAGGGTCGTATCGATTACGTCCAACAAATTTTCGTTGAGATTCTTGTCTGCCATTTTGGGTGGCCATATCATACACTCAAATTGTGCAGAATGTTTTTCAAACCAGTCGCGAACAATTGTGTACCCGTGACATGGAGCATTGAGATCCATAAAAATTTCGTCTTTGTTTGGGAGTAAGAAGTCCATGAATGGTTGCAAATGGTCTCCAAGTAGACGGACTTAACCATTTCCAGTTAATGATCAGTTTAGTTGGACCAAAGGACCCGGTCCATTGCATGTAAGCACAATCCACCCGTAACTCTCCAGGCTTTCCCGGTGATCTAATGACATGTTGGGTTGTCGAGTGTTCTGCCAGATATCAGCGTTGTACTTGCACGATATTTCGGTCACGTAGCTCGTACCCTTCATCAGGTGCGACCTGAGACTGCTCCTCGAGTGGACCTGGTCCAGTATTTATGTATAAATACTGGACCTGGTCCACTCGAGGAGCCGTCTCAGGTCGCACCTGATGAAGGGTACGAGCTACGTGACCGAAATATCGTGCAAGTACGACGCTGATATCCGGCAGAACACCCGAGAACCCAAGATGTCACAATCCACACCATTACGCAGCCATCACCATATTGCGCAGTGCCAAGGGCAACTTGGGTCCATAGCTTCGTGGTGTCTGCAGCATATCTTAACACTACCATCAGCTGTTAGCAAAGGCACTCGTGTCGGTCGTCTGCTGCCCTAACCTATTAACGACAAATTTCGCTGCACTGTCCTAACGGAAACGTTCCTTGTACGTCACACATTGATTTCTGCGCTTATTTTACGCAGTGTTGCTTGTCTGTTAGCACTGACAACTCTACGTAAACGCCGCTGCTCTCGGTCGTTAAGTGAAGTCCGTCGGCCACTGTGTTATCCATGGTGAGAGGTAATGCCTCAAATTTGATATCCTCGGCAACCTCTTGACACTGTGGGCCATTCTGCATACAAATGACAGGTCCGACGATGCACAGCCATTTTATACCTTGTGTACACGGCATTATCGCCATCTGTTGATGTGCATATCGATACCTGATGACTTTCACCACAGCGTCCAGCCACCTTACGATCCTAGCAGCGAATCTCTGGATTCGTTCAATATCTGTGGTCATCTCTATTCCATAAGGAGTCTAAACACCTGTAGAGTAGCCTATAATCGGCCACATTAGCGTATATTTCATGAGATTTCCGCTACTGACGAACTGCTCTTCTCCAGAACGCTTCCAACACGAGAATATCTGCCATTCTCCTTTCCTAACACTGCCCCCGAGTCCTTTTGCATTTCCCTCCTCTACCTCCTCTCATTCCTTCTCGCGTCTGCCCTGCCCCTCTCCCCCTTTATGATTTCTCTCCCTCCTTGGTTCCCCCCCCCCCCCTTTTCGTTTTTTCCTTCCTCCCTCCTTGTTCTTCCCCCTCCTCCAGGTCCCCCCCCCCCCCATCTGCCTTTGGCTCGAGAGTGTCATCTTTGTGCCGCCATTTTCGTACAGTGTTTTACAGTGAGTGTTCCGTTCTGTGTTTTTTTTGGGAAGTGTTGCGAACGGCCATCATACTGTCGCTGGGTGTGCTTTTTATCTCTTGCGAACAGAAACCAGACTATCGCCATGTTTTTTAGTTGTGTGTGTACTATGTTCCTTGTCTGATTCTTGTGTCTTTTGTTAACATTGCCAACCCCTTTTGCTTTCTGTTTTAACTTTCCGTATTTTCCCGCAATTTTACACTTTAAGTCACGGTTTTATCGCCTGTTTTTTTGTTCTTCCGATTTCAAAAACAAAGTTTGTAGGCTGTAGAGCAGCGTACTAAGCTGCTGCCAGCCCCCACCCCCTTCGGGGGGGTGGGGGGAATTAAAAATCAATAAAGAAAAAAAAACCTAACACTGATTTTACACGTTGTACCCATTTCGTTTCGCTTCTTACTATTAACTCCAAGTAATTATGTGGTGTGACGAGCTCAAAATGTTCACCACTGATCTTGCAGTCGGATACTGAAGGACCTTCCTTGTTGGCGGATCACGTCCTATGATGATGTAAGACTTCACTTTGTAAGCCAAATGCCTATTCACAAATGAGTATGAAATGAAGTACATCTAACATAGTCAGGATCAGCTCGACGTCTCGAAGTTTTCGCCAACACTCACTTACTTTACTGGCTGTGATGTGCACTAGTAGAACTAAAAATATTTCTGCAGATGAACACTCTTTTTGAATGATAATTCTGCTGAAAGTAGAACGCACTTAACAGCTTGATCTCAGATCAAATATTCCTTCACGAAAAATATGAGAGCGAGTTTGATAAATTTTCGTGCTATACAAATCGAAAGCAGTTTATAATAATTGTGTGTTGTTCATTAATTGAATGATCAGTGGCAACAAAATTAGTTTTGTCCTATGATAGACCAAGTGGATCTCAATTACACGAAACATGTAAATCTAAACAAAAGGAAACCGCATAAAATGTACAATTCTCATAACAGTATTAAAACACCATGAAGGAAATGAATTCCATACTCTAGTCTCACGGACGAACAATTTAAATGTCAATTAATTCGAAATAAATTCGCTGAAAGCAACTAACCTGGCGTCAGATGTGTCAGGTATAGATGAGCTACCTTTACTGAAATGACAAAAGTCTTACGATACATCCCACTTTCGTGCTGGACCTCCTTTTGACTGGTGTAGTGTAGCAGCTCGACCTGACATGGACTCATGTAGTCATTGGAAGTCCCCTGCGGAGATATCGGGCCATGCTACCTCTACAGCCGTCCATATCTGTGAAAGTTTTGCTGGTCCGGTTTTTGTGCACTAAATGACCTCTCGATTATGTCCCATAAATGTTCGATGAGTTGCTAATCATTCACTCGAATTTTCCAGAATGATCTTTAAACCAGTCGCTAACAATTGTGGCCCATTGACATAATGCATTCTCAGTCATAAATATTCCATCGTTTTTTGGGACCATGAAGCTCATGAATGGGTGCAAGTGCTCATAAATAGCCGAACGTGACCATTTCCATTTACTGATCAGTTCAGTAGGACCAGAGAATCCAATCCATTCCGTGTAAACACATCCCACACAATTAAGGAGCAACCAGTGGCTTTCATAGTGCCTTGTTGACAACTTGGGTCCATGGCTTCGTGGGATCTGCACCACACTCGAATCGTACCATCGGCGCTTAACATATCAAATCGGGACTCTTATGACCAGGCCACGATTTTCCAGTCGTCTAGGATCCAACTGCTGGCGCTGCAGGCGACGTCATTAGTAAAGACATTCGCGTCGATCGTTTGCTGCCATACCTCATTAACGCCAAAATTACCTGCACTGTCCTAACTGATACGTTAGTCATATGTCCCACATTGATTTCTCTTTAGATCACTTAATTGCTGTTGAATGTACATCCATGTTCAAACGTGTGTGAGCTCTTAAGGGACCAAACTGCAGAGGTCATCGGTCCCTAGGCTTACACACTTCTTAAACTAACTTATGGTAAGAACAACACACACACCCATGCCCGATGGAGGACTACGGTTTTTCAAGTACGCGTTTGTTTAGCGTGAAATATATATAGAAGAATGTCTCTTGTTTATGCAAACCTACAGTTTTATTCCGATTTTCATGAAATTTTGCGTACTTTACCTCCAAGGCAAGAGGAAGATCACTGTCTATATAAGTTTTCAACATTTCATTCAAATCATATATGTATGTAATATATAAAGGGGAAAAGTTGCTACCAGCAAATTCTAAAAGTTCTTGGCCGATTTACTTCAAATTCCTGCACGTTCCCTAATTAGTGATTGGGTGGACATAGATTCTCTTTTTAGTGTACACGATATATAAATACATACAGGATAAAAGGACAACAGAAGCACTTGATCGAACACGCGGGAATGGCAGCTGGATAGTTGGTTTGTTTACACTCCAGACGGACAACCGAAGAATATTGTGTAACCCAAGCTTTACGATTAGAGTGTTATTTTGCGTTTTTATTCGAACTTGTTACAATTACATCTTTGCTAACTGTCAATACACTTACATTATGTGAAAAGGAAGCTTCTGAGCTTTGAATGTAGAAACTGCTAAATCGGTATATCTTTTTAAGTAATCGGAGGTTATTCTAGCTTGCTGACTGTAAAGGTGTGTTTACGTTCTACAAAATATTGATAAATATGTGAAATATTTGCTCATTTGGCATATGCACGTATTTTTAGTCAAAACTTTTCTTGCAGGAAACTGAGTGCACTTAAATGATGAAAATCTTTATTTTACTGTAACATTTGAGGTACGTTATGCACTACAGTTACATTACTTTAATTTGTAATTTAAAAAGGAATCAAAGCATAACCTATGATGTAATTGTTATTACTAAACTTTCTGTTTGAAACTGGTGTATATTTGCAAAGATCAGAACCAGTACCCATGACCGTGATTTTTACGAATGCCGCAGCTGAAGACGTAATCATTCACCGCATTCCGTTGACACCAATGATTCAGATATGCCATTCGATTTAAAGCGATTACCGTCTCCCAGTCGGTTTGCATTCGCTATGATAGGGCATAGGGCCACTTACGTTGTGTGGCAGATATTAAACATCCCGTTCAATGCTGGGCGCTGCAGCTACTTACATTATGTGATTCTTGAGTTTCTCCCGGCGTATTTGATAATCAAAATATCCACGGGTGTACTGCCGGTCTATAGTGTCCAGCGGGCACAATATTTCGGCGATCAAACATGTCGCCATCATCAGTTGAACTGACGGACTGAGCTCCTGTGAACGCGCCGGCACGGAGATTCGTACGCTATGGCTGCTCAGTCCGTCAGTTCACCTGATGAAGGCGACATGTTTGATCGCCGAAATATTGTTCCCGCTGGACACTATAGACCGGTAGTACACCCCTGGATATTTTGATTACTTACATTATATTTGTGGGCACATAGGTACCGATAATTCACGTACGTGAATGCTGAGAAGACCATAAAAGAGTTTGTATTTCCTACAGTGACGACGCCACACTATGTCCCTGGACTGGTGCACTACGGGCGCCCTGGTGGTTCTGGCGGCGTGGCTGCTCTGGAAGTACCTGTCGTGGAACTACAACTACTGGCAGACTCTGGGAGTCCCCTGCCCGGTGCCTTCCGTGCCCTTTGGGAACATGAAAGACGCCATACTAGGCAAGAAACATGTTTCAGAGGCCGTCAGAGACATCTATTGGTAAGTGCTGACTACGACTAAGCCTTTGTTATGCTGAGCTGTAAAATGATGATAAACGAGTGACTGTTGCTTTATCAAATACACATAAAGCTTTGTTAGTTACTTGTACCACAGGTCAAATTCACGATAGGCGTTATGATGTGTGACGTGTCGACAGAACAATTATAGAACACGTACATACGACGTGTGTGAGAAAAACAACACTGTGATCGATTTGGCAACGCTGTGTTGTTCTACTTGTATAGACCGGTGTTTTCATTCGTTTCAGATACTCAGGCAGAGTTTCAGTTCCATGCAGCCATCACGTAATTTTGGAGAGAGCCATCAGTACAGATGTGTCTTTGTTGTGCGTGATGAAAATGGAACAGCGTAATTTACGACTTAAATTAGAAAGAACGCACAAAAAATGTTGTGGAGAAAGCGAACCAAAGACTGCGTTTCATTGGTCACTCACCAACCAAGAGACTGCCTACACTACGCTTGTCCGTCCTCTTGTGGAGTACTGCTGTGTGATGTGGGATCTCTACCAGATAGGGTTTACGATGCACATCGAGAAAGTTCAAAGAAAAGCAGCACGTTTCGTATTATCGAGAAATAGAGAAAAAATGTCACGGACATTATACAGGATTTGGAATGGACATCATTAAAACAAAGCGTTTCTCGTTGCGGCGGGTATCTTCTCACTAGATTTCAATAACCAACTTTCTACTCCAAGTGTGAAAATATTTTCTTCGTGTCGACGCTCAGCACAATAGAAAAAGGGAAATCAGAGCTCGCATGAATAAATATAATTGTTCGTTTTTTCCACACGCTTTTCGAGAGTGGAATAATAGTGAATTATCATGAACCCTCTATCAAGCATTGCAGAGTATCCATGTAGGCGTAGAGGTAGATGTACTGTGAACGTGGGGACTCCGCGAGTTTGACGTTTGTAAAGTTGAAACAGGCCTATGGGGAATATTCCTTACCAAGAGCAAAAGTTTGTCGCTGGCACAAACCATTTTTCGAAGGCCGAGAACTACTGAACCTCGCTCATGGAGATTTTTAACTTCAAAAACCGACGAAAGCGTCGAACTTGCGCGTGCTCTGTGAGATTGTTTCTCCAGAATAAACTGTTAACCAAATGTTTTGCAAAGATGCGCTTGAAATGTCCAGGAAAATGGTGAATCGCGTGAGACCGGTCATTGCAGAAAGCGAATGTTGCATCATGACACCGCCTCATGTCACAGGGAGACTTTCATCACGGAATTTTTGACCTCAAAAGGCATTCCTGTTCTTCCACAACCTCCCCCCCCCCCCCCCCTCGCCTGCTGTGAGTCTTTGTAACTTCTTTCTTTTGCTGCAATGGAATAAAAGTTTTTAAAGGACATCTTTTGGAGCTCTGGAGGACATTCAAGAGAATGTAACCGACATGTTAAGATCCCTACCAGTTGAAGTCTTACAGCGCCGTTGCAAAGACTGGGAACAACAACTTCGTCGATCTAAAACTGCCGAAGAGAACTATATTGAAGAGGAAAATATTGTTGTTTGAAAAAATAAAACCTTTGGTAGATAAAATAGCAGTTTCCTTATTTTCATCACAAATCTCGTACACTGAATGAAAACTATATAATGAAATTTTTATGGCTCCATGCTTACCATTTACAGTTTTTTTAATGACTAATTATCTCTGCTCAACAATTCCTCTATGGTATAGAGCAACTGTTAAACAAAAAGCTCTTTAATCTGTATTTGAAAGCATTTCTATCTGTAAGATACTTTATTTCCGTGGGTAGATTGGTGAAGAGTTTTGTAACTGCTTATTTCACACGTTTCTGTACCAAAGTTAGATTCATTAAAGAGTAACGCCAACAATTTTCCTTCTAGTGTTGTACTTGGAACATCTTTGTTATTTTCAAACTGCAAGTGAATTGTTGATAACAAATTTTATAAGTGAATAAACGTACTGAGAGGCTATGGTTAATAATCCCAGTTGCTTGAAGAGACACCCACGTGATGTATGTGTGTGAACTCCTAATTCAAATTACTTTTTTTTTGCAATGAATAATTTTTTCCCGAGCGAGAAGTTACCCCAGAACATTATCTTATAAGATACCAGTGAACTAAAACATGCACTATATGTTAACTTACTGACTCTGTATCTCCAAAGCTGGCAGTTATACTTATGGGGAAATTAGCTGAACTTAAAAGCTCTTGGAGACCTACTATGTGGTTTTTCCAAATGGTTCAATGGCTCTGAGCTCTATGGGACTTAACATCTCAGGTCATCAGTCCCCTAGAACATAGAACTACTTAAACCTGACTAATCTAAGGACATCACACACATCCATGCCCAAGGCAGGATTCGAACCTTCAACCATAGCCGCAGCACGGTTCCTGACTGAAGCGCCTGGAACCACCGCGGCCGGCTGGTTTTTCCAGTTTAAGCTTTCATCAGTATAGACATATAAGAACTTACAATTCTGTATCCTATTTATTGTTTACTTTTGGTATACTATCTTAATAGGGCATGAGACTTTTTACCAGCACTATTCTTGGTGAACTGCGTTTTTTCACAGTTTAAGCGAGTCCATTTGTGCGAAACCATTCAGAAATTTTCACAAAAAATTCATTTAATACAGGGTGTCCATAAACTCTGGCTACATGAGGAATCTCACAAATAATTAAAAAGCACATTTTAGTCATTTTAATGTTAATGAATAAATAATATTTTCAACATTATCTCTATGTTATTCAGTGTATAATTTGAGCCAATGGAAAAGGTCCGAATTGCCGTCGATTTTAATACGCTGACTGGTAATGCATCCTGTCAGGTGGTTTAAATTTGTAATCTTCATCAAGTAAACTTTCTTCAGTAAACTTTCTTTCAGTATACCCCAGAAAAAGATTATTCATTGTAATTATTTATAGTTGCATTATATTACAATAAAATTGTTTATTATGTTATTCATTTATTCTTATACAATTGTATATATTATAATTATAATAATCCATAATATTTAATACCTACAGAACACGGATTATTTATTAGAATTTGTTAGAATTCCCTATGTACCCAGACTTTGTAAACACCCTATACTTTCTATAGTGGTCCTTCTTTGCTCAGGTTCATAACTATGTTTATTTTGTCTAGAGAGGGGCTAATGCCACCTCCAGATTCAAATAAAATGGCAGATTATTAACATAAAGCAAGAACAGTAGTGGGCCAATAATGGAACACTGTGAGACTTTCATTGTAATTTCTAGCTGTGCAGACGATATTGCCTCCCTCTTTCTATTACTTGAACACTATAAGGTAACTTTCGGCAATCTATTTATAAAATGAGAACTAAATCAGGCGTTCGCTAGTCTACATATTCCATAAAAAATTAACTTATCTAATTGAGTTACATGACTGACACTATCAAATGCTTTCGATAAGTCACAGAACACCCCAGTTGTTGGTACTTTATTACTCAAAGATTTCATTGTGTTTTCAGTAAATGTATAAACAGCTCACGCAGAAGAATGACCCTTTTGAAATCCAAACTGTGACTGGCTAAGTATCCCATAACTATACAGGTGGATGAAAGCACTTGAATACATTACCGTGTCAAACATTTTAGAAAATAATGCAGGGACACTTGGCACTAGTTGTTGATAGCTGCGGAGTTGTTGATATCTATGGAGAGGCCAAACAACAGCATATTGCAGTCTTTGTGGGTAAAATCTTTGAATTAATGATCCATTACGTAAGCGCCTAAGAACATTACATATTACTGTGTCACAAAATTTTGGTGTCTTATTGTAGATATTACTCAGCCCATATGAACTCTTAATTTCTGGAATCACTAACATCTTCCTTATTTCAGATGAGGATGTGAGATTAATTTTTTAATTCACTAAATGTATATATTTTTTATTCTGTGTGCTGTTTTGCGTTCTCTTCTGAACTATTTGTACCAATTTTCTGACCTATTTTTAAAAAGTAGTTATTAAAAATATCTGATACATATGTACTGTCTTTTACAATGCTCACATTCTGTCCAACAGAAATCGCATCCTATTCTATGGCTTCTTTCCCTCTATCTTTTTTTTTCAGTATTCCATACTGATATTTATTTTAGTGTCTGAAATGTCAATTTCTGACAAGTTGTGCATAGTCTTTGATTTTTAAACCTTTTTTTAGTATGTTGCAGTAATGTTTATAACAAAGAAGTATTTTAGCGTCATATTTGCTCTGACTATTTTGTAGAAGCTCTTTTCTTGTTGTGAAGAGACTCTGACATCCTTGGTGCTTGGTTACCTTAATGAGTTTGCGGCGGCGCGGTTATTTCTGTCACTTTACGACGAATCTGCACCTACCTGTGAACATTGCCTCAGCAGATCATCAGTAGGAAAGCCGAGTGAAACCTACTGTACTTCGATGTGAACCAGACTGCAATGTAAGTCACTAATCTACATTTCAGGAGAAAGTTTTCACACAAATGAAAGGTTGGAAATTTTGTCCTCAATTGATATATTCTGAAACTTAGGTGAAAAAGTATCACTGCCAAGCGCGTGCTAGTCTTAACACAGTCACTCATAATCCATTTCACTCACGTTAATAAATTTATGCTGTTGCACTTCCCGAAAACATAATGGCTACAAACATACTGATTTTTTTTGATTGAGAATGCTCGCCAGTTATTACGTCTGTCGGTACCAAATGCAGTCACAGTTTTTAGCCACCGACCTGCTCCAAAATTGGTTCAAATGGCTCTGAGCACTATGGGATTTAACATCTGTGGTCATCAGTCCCCTAGAACTTAGAACTACTTAAACCTATCTAACCTAAGGACATCACCCACATCCATGCCCGAGGCAGGATTCGAACCTGCGACCGTAGCAGTCGCGCGGTTCCGGACTCAGCGCCTAGAACCGCCGACCGTCTCAATACACCACGCGGAATATATGTCTTTTCTCGTCACAAAATTCACTTAAAAATTCCGAATTTTCTACACGCCCATCGGAATAATTATGCCGTCACTTCACCACACTTATGATGTATAAAACACTGCTAGATCCGGCAACTTATCATTTCCATCGGAACTACTACTACACACGTCCGAACTGTTTCATGGCTAGGCTTCGACTCCTCTATAGAATACTCTAAGTCTTCTCTACCAGCAGAGAAAGGCGCGCGAAGAATATTGCTTTGCCATTGGTCAGTTTACGCAACTGCCAATAGCAAACCAACATTCTTACGCGTCAGTCTCGTAACTGCTTGGCCCTGAGTAGTATTAGTACGGAATCTGACTGCATGAAATAACAATAAAGAATGACAAGAAATTTCCAATAACACAACTAATTAATTAAGTCCCCTGCAACTATAAAAGCTACGAAACAACCAGGTACAAGTGTAACTGTTCTGTGTGTGGAAGTGTGACTCAATGTACAGGTATCGGGCACGGTTCTTCCTCAATACGACAAGACATTTTAAACACAGAAATGACCGATTTGAAAAACCAGAAATACTATAATTTAACATAGAACCTAAAATTGCAAGTCTAATACATGAACACGAGCCAGATGCTTTGTTGACTGAACCTGTGACCAAGAGGCATTGTCATTAAAGAAATGTGAAATAATTTTCTTTTACCTCAGTATATATTGAGAAAAAATACACAGTGATCATTCCAACATCTTTCATCTATACATTACACCAACCTAACAGCATCTACTCTCTCACCCAACAGAGCAACAACTGCACTCGACATCCTCTGAACTAGTACTGCTTTCGACATCCTGTCTACAAGTACGGCCCACGGCAGCCTCTGAGCTACAACTGCGCCAGTGGAGGCGGTGGAATAATACTCTTTGGCGCAATCTCTGGCGCTGTGACTCAGTGTAGCCACCTTTCATACGCTCCTCCTCCACAGGCTAGAATTTGGTGGTGTTTTTGCCAGAATTGGTGGTGGAAATACCATCAAATTCGTCCAAAAAACACACACAAAAATAAAAGATGATATCAATAAGTAAATATTTCATAACTAAATAAATCTTGGCTTTGCACTGACCCTTCAATAACCTAATATATAAAATACAGTAAGGAATATAAATGCTTGCATACATGTGATTTTACATAATAGTTTACACAAGTATCGTTTGTCAGATTAGTTAAACAGTCAATCAATGGCACCAGCAATGACTAATAGGTGCAGGTAACATTTCATAAACATTAAGTACACATAAAATCAGTTTATACAAATATTTACATAAAATCTTTTCAACAGTTCAATAAACAAGTAGCACTCCTCAGAGTAGTTGACAGTTCTAACAGTAGCACCCAACAATGGACAACAGGTGCAAATAGCAGTCTCATAACATTTCGTCAGCAGTATTTGAACAGCTTCAACAGTAGAACCCAGCAATGGTCAACAGCTGCAGACAGCAACAAGTGACATCTCATCAGTGCTTGAGCAGCTCCAACAGTGGCACCCAGCCATGTTGAACAGGTGCAAACAGCAACAAGTGACATTATCTCTGTAGCAGCAGTTCCATCAGTTTCACCCAGTAGGTAGAAACAGTTCCGTCAGTGGCACCCATTAATACTGAACAGGTGCACACAGCAACTAGCGACATTATCTCAGTAGAAGCAGTTCCGTCAGTGGCACCCAGTAATGTTGAACAGGTGCAGACAGCAACAAGTGATATTATTTTGGTAGAAACAGTTCCATCAGTGGCACCCAGTAATGATGAACAGGTGCAGACAGCAGCAAGTGACATTATCTCAGTATAAGCAGTTCCGTCAGTGGCAACCAGTAATGTTTAACAGGTTCAGACAGCAACAAGCGACATTACCTCAGTAGATGCAGTTCTGTCAGTGGCAACCATTAATATTGAACAGGTGCAGACAGCAACAAGCGACATTATCTCAGTAGAAGCAGTTCCGTCAGTGGCACCCAGTAATGTTGAACAGGTGCAGACAGCAACAAGTGACATTATTTTGGTAGAAACAGTTCCATCAGTGGCACCCAGTAATGTTGAATAGGTGCACACAGCAAAAAGTGACATCATTCAGTAGAAGCAGTTCCGTCAGTGGCACACAGTAATGTTGAACAGGTTCAGACAGCAATAAGTGACATTATTTCAGTAAAAGCAGTTCCGTCAGTGGCACCCAGTAATGTTGAACAGGTGCAGACAAAAACAAGTGACATTATCTCAGTATAAGCAGTTCTGTCAGTGGCACCCAGGAATATTGAACAGGTTCAGACAGCAACAAGTGATATTATTTTGGTAGAAACAGTTCCATCAGTGGCACCCAGTAATGATGAACATGTGCAGACAGCAGCAAGTAACATTATCTCAGTATAAGCAGTTCCGTCAGTGGCAACCAGTAATGTTTAACAGGTTCAGACAGCAACAAGCAACATTACCTCAGTAGATGCAGTTCTGTCAGTGGCAACCATTAATATTGAACAGGTGCAGACAGCAACAAGCGACATTATCTCAGTAGAAGCAGTTCCGTCAGTGGCACCCAGTAATGTTGAACAGGTGCAGACAGCAACAAGTGACATTATTTTGGTAGAAACAGTTCCATCAGTGGCACCCAGTAATGTTGAATAGGTGCACACAGCAAAAAGTGACATCATTCAGTAGAAGCAGTTCCGTCAGTGGCACACAGTAATGTTGAACAGGTTCAGACAGCAACAAGTGACATCATTTCAGCAGAAGCAGTTCCATCAGTGGAACCCAGCAATGTTGAACAGGTGCAGACAAAAACAAGTGACATTATCTCAGTGGAAGCAGTCCTGTCAGTGGCACCCAGTAATGTTGAACAGGTGGAGCAGCAACAAGTGACATCATTTCAGTAGAAGCATTTTCGTCAGTGGGGCCCAGTAATGTTGAAAAGGTGCAGACAGCAACAAGCGACATTATCTCAGTAGAAGCAGTTCCGTCAGTGGCACCCAGTAATGTTGAACAGTTGCAGACAGCAACAAGTGACATTATCCAGTAGAAGCAGTTCCGTCAGTGGCACCCATTAATATTGAACAGGTGCACACAGCAACAAGCGATATTATCTCAGTAGAAGCAGTTCCATCAGTGGCACCCAGTAATGTTGAACAGGTGCAGAGAGCAACAAGTGACATTATTTTGGTAGAAACAGTTCCATCAGTGGCACCCAGTAATGTTGAACAGGTGCAGACAGGAACAAGTGACATTATCTCAGTATAAGCAGTTCCGTCAGTGGCAACCAGTAATGTTTAACAGGTTCAGACAGCAACAAGCGACATTACCTCAGTAGATGCAGTTCTGTCAGTGGCAACCATTAATATTGAACAGGTGCAGACAGCAACAAGCGACATTATCTCAGTAGAAGCAGTTCCGTCAGTGGCACCCAGTAATGTTGAACAGGTGCAGACAGCAACAAGTGACATTACGTCAGTAGATGCAGTTCTGTCAGTGGCAACCATTAATATTGAACAGGTGCAGACAGCAACAAGCGACATTATCTCAGTAGAAGCATTTCCATCAATGGCACCCAGTAATGTTGAACACATGCAGGTAACAGTCCATAATATTCACCAGCAATAATTACACAGTTCATCAGAGTTCCTCAACAGAAATTAAACATTTCCAAGTGACACCCACCAATGTTAGTAGGTGTAAGCACGAACAACAGTTTGAATGCACACTCAATTGCTTTTACATAGTTGTTATCAATGCTCTTCCACTAAACACACAAATTATAATAAACACACAAATGGTATCAGATAAGTGTGATACTAACTATTACAATTACACAAATATCAATACTTATTGGTGTCAGTGCAAGCCACAAGAAACAAGTTATATAATATTTAGGAGGTAGATCGGTACCAATTATTTGGGCTTAGGAATGGAAAACACACTCACTCATTTTTCATCCACATACACTCCTGGAAATTGAAATAAGAACACCGTGAATTCATTGTCCCAGGAAGGGGAAACTTTATTGACACATTCCTGGGGTCAGATACATCACATGATCACACTGACAGAACCACAGGCACATAGACACAGGCAACAGAGCATGCACAATGTCGGCATAATACAGTGTATATGCACCTTTCGCAGCAATGCAGGCTGCTATTCTCCCATGGAGACGATCGTAGAGATGCTGGATGTAGTCCTGTGGAACGGCTTGCCATGCCATTTCCACCTGGCGCCTCAGTTGGACCAGCGTTCGTGCTGGACGTGCAGACTGCGTGAGACGACGCTTCATCCAGTCCCAAACATGCTCAATGGGGGACAGATCCGGAGATCTTGCTGGCTAGGGTACTTGACTTACACCTTCTAGAGCACGTTGGGTGGCACGGGATACATGCGGACGTGCATTGTCCTGTTGGAACAGCAAGTTCCCTTGCCGGTCTAGGAATGGTAGAACGATGGGTTCGATGACGGTTTGGATGTACCGTGCACTATTCAGTGTCCCCTCGACGATCACCAGAGGTGTACAGCCAGTGTAGGAGATCGCTCCCCTCACCATGATGCCGGGTGTTGGCCCTGTGTGCCTCGGTCGTATGCAGTCCTGATTGTGGCGCTCACCTGCACGGTGTCAAACACGCATACGACCATCATTGGCACCAAGGCAGAAGCGACTCTCATCGCTGAAGACGACTCGTCTCCATTCGTCCCTCCATTCACGCCTGTCGCGACACCACTGGAGGCGGGCTGCACGATGTTGGGGCGTGATCGGAAGACGGCCTAATGGTGTGCGGGACCGTAGCCCAGCTTCATGGAGACGGTTGCGAATGGTCATCGCCGATACCCCAGGAGCAACAGTGTCCCTAATTTGCTGGGAAGTGGCGGTGCGGTCTCCTACGGCACTGCGTAGGATCCTACGGCCTTGGCGTGCATCCGTGCGTCGCTGTGGTCCGGTCCCAGGTCGACGGGCACGTTCACCTTCCGCCGACCACTGGCGACAACATCGATGTACTGTGGAGACCTCACGCCCCACGTATTGAGCAATTCGGCGGTACGTCCACCCAGCCTCCCGCATGCCCACTATACGCCCTCGCTCAAAGTCCGTCAACTGCACATACGGTTCACGTCCACGCTGTCGCGGCATGCTACCAGTGTTAAAGACTGCGATGGAGCTCCGTATGCCACTGCAAACTGGCTGACACTGACGGCGGCGGTGCACAAATGCTGCGCAGCTTGCGCCATTCGACGGCCAACACCGCGGTTCCTGGTGTGTCCGCTGTGCCGTGCGTGTGATCATTGCTTGTACAGCCCTCTCGCAGTGTCCGGAGCAAGTATGGTGGGTCTGACACACCGGTGTCAATGTGTTCTTTTTTCCATTTCCAGGAATGTATTAAGTACTGTTGTGTAATTGAATAGTGTTAACTGTGTAAAAGCAATTCTGTCAAAATTTGATGTTCAACATGTGTATCAAGAAGTAGTGGTAGCAGTGTACAACAGTCAATAATAGTTAGTCAACGTCATAGTCATCATGTCAAGACCAATGTTTGCCTAGCCAAATCAAAATGTATGGTTGCTGAACAGCTGTCAGTGTCCCAAGATATGCAAATACTTCCTCTCTCCAAAAAAAGTATATACTGCTTATTGTTTGCGGTCACTACATTGTGCGGCACGCAGACTGACTGTCGCTTTGTGTATGAGCCGCCGCCAAAACACGGTGCTGTATCCTTGTATTCTCTGCGTGTTTACGTGTAACTGTTAATTTCTCTAAAGTATGTCATTCCACAAAAATTTTAACGTTCGATATATGATGTATTCCCTTATAGAGCCGTGATTTAAGAGTTTCTACATGGACAGTGTTATCATGAATAATTTTGCGAACTCTATATGCACCGTTATAAAGTAGAAAAAATATGTGACACAAGCCTTTTTCTTTGTGAGAGAAACGAAGAGACTTAATTAACATCTTTTGACCAACTGACAAAGTTTTTAAACGACCAGAACGTTTAGATGATTTCTGTCTTCTAGCAGCCGCAGATGCAATATTTTACAGAGCCAGCTTCGCAACTTCAGAATTCCGCAGTTTCCGTGTAGGCGGAAAAGGAACGATTTCAGATATGCGATTTGTCGGTGCTTTATTTTTTAATATCAATATAGGCGGTAAAGAAGTTGATTCATTATTGAGTTCATTCAGAATGTTTTGAAAAATATGAAGATACTGATCTCACGTTCTGTGATTATGATGACAATAAAGAAGACACAATTTATTGATCTCCTTCATCCATCTCTCTGAAGCGTTAGATTGAGGGTGAAAGAGAGAAATGTAAATTGGTTTCATCTTACGACGCCGTAGAGCACGAAGCCAAATTTTAGAGCGAAACTGTGATCCATTATCTGATATAACTTTATCAACGTGACCCACTTCTTTAAGAAAATGTTTGATGAAAGCATTGGATACTGAACGAGCTGTTGCTTTGCGTAAAGGTGTAAAACACACATATTTTGATGTCAGTTCCACTACTACCAAAATGTACGCAAAACCATTAGTAGAACGAACCACTGGACCGAACAAATCGACTGCAGCCATCTATTTTAATTTCTCTGGAATGATAGCAAACAACGGTGCTCTGTGAGAAATAGTTGGCGGCTTAGCCTTTTGAAATAATTTGCATTTGGCAAGAACAATTCGAATACTTTTTACCATATTACTGAAGCAGCAATTTTCTCGTAATTTATGAAAGCATTTTCTGAGACCAAAGTGTGCATAACTGAAATGTGTGTACCAAAATCAATTTATTAAACGTCATCTGTCACTTCAGCGTTGTTAACCTTTTCATTAATTAATTCTTCACTATTTATTATATTATCCATCGCGTCTCTGTATCTGTTGTCGTTGTCATGAATGAATACATTGTCATAATACTCAGCGAAAACATCAGAAGTAAGAAACGTTAAACAATTTGTGTCTGATTCAGATTTCGTTACACACTCGAAAAATTTGAAACATCTCGGCATTCCGGCAACAGTCAAGTTCACACTTCCTTCCTTAAAGTTTAAAATTGCCGTATGTGTGTTAAGAAACTCCATACCTAATATAATTTGTGTACTGAGTAATGGAACAATGATAAAATTAGCAGAAAATTCATATACTTGACAAATGAAATTTAAGTTGGTCTGTTGTTTGACTTCCACACTTCTTCCAGAAATAGCTTCTCGAATCGTAGTTTTAGAAACAGGTTCACAGGGCAAGCAATAGTTCTTACACATATACGAAAAAGTGAGTCACTAATAACATTCAATGGGCTCCCAAAATCTAAAACCGCAGTGAACTTATTCTTACTCATGAATACTTCAATAACAGGATGTAAAAATGCGTCTACATTATTTTCCTTTTCGTCTAGCAAAATATCTCTGATGTCTACCAAGCGTACGTAGTGTAAAGTTGTAGTGTCATTACTTTCTGAACCGTCTGTATTGCTGCCAGAAGCCGAAGCTACAAGTCATTGTCGATTGTTTGCGTCTCGTCTTTGATTATTCGCGTCATTTCGCAGATCAATTTCTACGATTTGCACTTGTCTCTCTGAATTTCTGTCACGTGGAGGATGCCAATTAGATCCCTCCTGTCTGTTACATGTAAATTCTTGGTTGTGTCTGTTATCAAAATTTCTATTTTCCTGGCTGTCTGCATGACTACTTCTTGTGTAATTTCGACTGTCACTTCTGAAATTAATTTTAGCTCTACTCCCCTGGTTATTTCTGTAGTAAGAATTTCTGTCTTGATGATAGCGATAACTGTTTCCGTATGATTCATCATTCCGCTAGGAATTTCCGTTATTATAATTGTCTGTGTAATTTCTGTTAGAACGTCTGTTATTGTCATAAGGTTTGTATCTATTGTCCTGTCTGTTTCGTCTGTCATTTTCAAAATTACTGCTATAACGTCCGTTCCGATTATTAGCCCTTTTCTCTGAAAATCTATTGTGATTACCGTTACTGAAAAAATTACAAGAAGGTCCATCGTCGTTGTCATAGTCAAGTTCTTGTAGCCAAATCTTAAAAGTTTCAATGTCGTCTTTACATGTTCCGGCTAAAGCACTGTATCTTATTGATTGTGGCAGCTTAGTTAAACAAATGCGAATTAATTCAGTAGGGCTATAAGGGTTGGAAAGGAATTGATTCTTTCGAATCATGTCTTCAAAGTATTCTGAAGGCGTGCGGAACTCTGACTGTTTAAAATTACGCTGCATAATAATGCTATGTTTGACTCTGTCTTGCGTGTTTTCGGACCAATATGCCGATAGAAATGCATGATAAGAATCATTTAAATTATTACAATCTGTAATAAGTGCGCGCATGCGCGTCGCCGGTTCGTTTTTCATCAATATCCTGAAAACTGTCACTTTTGGGTAAAATAGTCATATCCGGTTATTCTTTACTGACTCCTCTTTTAGATAGATTGATAGTTGAAGAGTTGTTTTGATAGAAACAAAGAATAATAAAAGAGTAGGCAGCAGTGCAGAAAACTGAAAGGGAAATAGCACCACTATAGCTCGGGGCCCTGTGCACGCTACGGCACATACTCACTTAGTGTAGTGAATCCCCTGAGGATCTAAATAGCCACACATAAATTACAGTTTGTGACTTAGTGGCCAATTTGGAGGAAATGTGTACATAAATTGATCTAACTATGAACATGGATGTATGTCATTATTAGAATTGCGAAAGATCTTAAATTTCCGAACAGTTAAAAAGTGTTTATAGTCAAAGTTTCCGCCTCGTGGCGACAAAAACCTACCGCGTCTGCCCCAATCCGAATGTCGATTATTGTCAAGTTCGCGCGCCTGGCACTCTCTTGTTGCAGCTTGTAAATGGAATAAATTATTTTCTCCAAAACCCGCTGCTATTGGTGATTCCAAATTTCTACTACTGTCTTTTCCTACGATTTCGCTTTCAATTTGTTTAACTTGCTTTCGTAACGCCTCAAATTCCCTTTTAACGCGTTCATTAATTTTTCCCTTATTTTCAACATGTTTATTTATATTCAGGTACTCTTCTGTTTCTGCAAATGGCAACGGAGCTGTATCATCTGAATCTCTGTCCCCATTTAAACTAAGACTTGTCAATTTATCTGAAATCTCCTCAACTCTTTCCGATAGATCACCTGTTTGTTCTTTCTGTTTATTTATGTCTTCTGTAACTGTCGCGACTCGGGATTCAGTATTGACACATTTAGTAGTTAACTGTTCATATTGTTGTGTTAGGTTATTTATTCTGTCATTTTGTACGGATTCCTCGATTCTTTCAAATATTTCTTCGTTTTCGTGTGCTCGTTACAAATCTGACTCTGAAAATTTTTGTACTATCACGCGATCTCTTTCTTCCTGCTCTCTATCCTGTTAATTTTGTCTAATTTCTATTGAAATTAATCTATTATTGTGAGCATTCAAAATCGGTTGTACTTCTTCTCTAATTTCTTTCTTTAATTCATCTTTCAGGTTTTTAAAACATGCCCCTATTCGTGAGTCTAACCGTGTATCCATTGTTCCCATATCAGTTTTAATTGTTAGTATTTGTTAGTCTAACCGTGTTGCCAATGTTCCCAAATCAGTTTCTAGCCGTGATCCCAAATTTAATATTGCACTCAGCAGCTGCTCCATATTAACGGGTTCTTAATTCTTTTCGCCCCTAACACTTCCCGTAAAACTAACTTCCTTTGTCATAGCTGTAAAGCTATCTGTGTACGATACTATTCGAGAATCTTCTGTCGTTAATCTCTTATTCTGAAATTTTTTTGATTGTGAAAAATTATGAACCGGTTACGGACTATTTTCCGGGTTATTTAATTGTTTTCTACTTCATTATTCATCATACTGTTCTCCTGTGTTGGCGAGTTCGCCATGGTAACAATTTCGTCATTCTGACTATCCATCATTTTTGCCTTTTCCATCGATCGCGTAATCATTTACAAAACATACAAAACTCTTCACTATACGAAAATTACACACAATATAACACTTCATCATCAACAATACCATCCATACGAAATGCTTCCCGACAAACACGATGCACGAACAAGTAAAACCTTCACAATCGCACAAAACTGTCAAACCCGTATACAACACATCAAAAATTAAATTCTACAAAAATGCCATTATAAGAATGGCAAGACAGCTACAAATATTCAATTACCAAATCTACACATGCAATATAGACTACAATTACAAAACTACAAATAACTACAACAATACTAACGTCTGCTATTTTTGCTATCCATCAATTCCAAGGAACGATCCGAAGCAGCAGACGCCACGTGAATGGGGGCGTAATTAAAATGCAATAATTTTAGTAGCTGTGTGTCCGGTTACGAAGTCTCGTAACCTCTTGCCTCTGAGTAGTATTAGTACACAATCTGACTGCATGAAATAACAATAAAGAATGACAAGAAATTTCCATTAACACAATTAATTAATTACGTCCCCTGCAACTATAAAAGCTACGAAACAACAAAGCACAAGTGTAACTGTTCTGTGTGTGGTAGTGTGACTCAACGTACATGTATCTGGCACGGTTCTTCCTCAATAGAACAAGATATTTTATACACCATTTACAATGAACTAATTGAAAAACCAGAAATACTATAATTGCACATAGAAACCAGAATTACAAGTCTAATACATGAACACGAGCCAGATGCTTTGTTGACTGAACCTGTGACCAAGAGGCATTGTCATTAAAGAAATGTGAAATAATTTTTTTTTACCTCAACATATATTGACGAAAAATACACTGTGATCATTGCGACATCTTCCATCTATACATTACACCAACCGAACAGCATCTACTCTCTCGCCCAACAGAACAACAACTGCACTCGACATCCTCTGAACTAGTACTGCTTTCGAAATCCTGTCTACGAGTACTGCCCACGGCAACCTCTGAACTACTACTGCCTGTGGAGGCGGCGAAATAATACTCTTTGGCGCAATCTCTGGCGCTGTGACTCAGTGTAGCCACCTTTCAACCTAACGACTGCACTTTTTACCGACGTAATTATCTAATATGCAGAAGTTTTGTTTATGAATAAAGTTATTTACTTTGGTTATTTATACCTGAATTAACTTTCCCTTTACCATAAACTTACTTTACAAATCTGTTCTACAAAAATCCCCTTTGTCCACATCCATACTTCTTCGAAATGTTCCCACACTAAATCCCACTACATAACTCATTAAACAATTATCTTCATATAAACCTTAAACCACACTCACGCATCATTCATATTGCTAAAATACATTTATAACATCTTCAACTTTTGTAGTCCTGTCTTCTTCAGGTGCATGTAATATTTCGGTATATTGATAATTTTTGCTTTTGGACCATCTGGAAACAGTGGCGTTTTGTAGCACATGTGTTTCGGACTGTTTTCTGAACTTATCACCAATACCGTGGACTTACAGATCTGGGTCGTGTGTGATCCTTATGTGCCTATGCTACCAGCGCCAGTTTTGTGTAGTACCACGTTGTGTGGCACCACATTCTGCAATTATCCTTAATTTATGAGCATGAATGTAGTTCCAAGTGTCACTCCGCGTTCAAAGTCTGTTAATTCCCGTCGTGCGGCTATAATCACATCAGAAACAGTTTCACATAAATCAACTGAGTACAGATGACAGTTACTCCAATGTACGGCCCTTTTATATCTTGTGTACGTGATAATATCACTATGTGCATATCACTATCCCATGGCTTTTGTTACCTCATTGTATGGAAAACAGTGTCTACAAAGTTTCGGCTGTACTCCTGTGTCATCCTACCAATGGCAACATATGCATTTGAGAGCTAGACAATATCAGCAAAACCATAACAGAAGCCCAATGTTTTTCACCAAAGATGATTGAGGCGAATTTCGAAAATAAGCTGTCGCGACAACTTTTCAAATGAGGAAGTGCTGAGTAAAAGTGATCTGCGCAGCGTGCATGAAATCGTTTCTTGAAGAAGACTGAAGCTTGCGGGGAAAATGGGACACGTGCTACTCATGAAAGGTGGAGAATCCCCAAACCAACACTGTTACGAAAACCAATAGATGGATACAGAAGCAAAGGAAGACCTCGTAACAGCAGGAAACTAGCTTTTGCAAAGGATCCTCAATCCATGCGCATGAACGGGTTGAAAGCTGAAAACCTTGCAGCCGATATACTTCGTTGGAGGAAATTTGCTGTCCGATTTGCTACCTAGCGTTGGGGGAACGAAATCTAAGTACGTCATAAACGTCCTTACCAGAGTTGCTCAACTTCTTAGTACTCATAGATGATGCAGTCATTCAACAAGCAGAAGTTAAAGAGAAAGTTAAGCAGACGAATACTTCTTTCGTGGTTAACAGATTGTCAGATCTCAATGCACATTATATAAATTAAATCCCTGTACTGTTCAGAAAGTAAGAAAACAGAGAGGCAGATTATTTTAAAGAATATTTTAAAGAAAGACTGGGGTGAAGTTTACAATGAATCTAATGCTGATTCTAAAGCAAAGACATTTCTGAATTAGTTTGTTCCCATGCCTGAAAGACGTTTCCCTAAAAAGGTAATTAAATATAATAATCACAAGTTGAGGCGTAGCGCAGTATACCGATCCTGCCTTGGAGGCGGTTAAGTGGGAGCTGTGTCTCAGAGCTGGATAGTGACAGGTGGTGACGCGAGAGTGGACGCGCACGTAGTTTATGTATCAGCCGACAGAGGACAGTATTGGACAGGGGACTGATTTAGTTTCGGTTGTGCCCACTAGAGTGCACTAAAGTAATATAATGTTTTTCATAGACTGTTCTAGGTTTTTCATAAACTGTTATTATGTCTTTTTGTGTGGGTAAAATGTTATAAATGTTACGATATATTGGTAATTTTTACTTATGGTCCGTCTGACAGCAACTGAATAAAACACAATTTTAGTGCCATACACGTTTCGCCTTTATTTTCTGCAAGGCATCATCAGTGGCCTGGAATATGTACATATTATAGCTACTTAATTTACATTTTTGTCACTGTGCCTACAGGTTATAAACAGTTGTGGTGGTTGGTATTTCCTATTAAGTAGTAATGTTTTGAACTGTACGTACAGGTTTCGTGGATAATTTCTTACTTATTACGCTTCTGTTGCATTTTTGGTGTTGTTCTTCATCTTAGGAATGCCAATTTGCGGTTTTTTTTCACATTCCACAGCACTATAAGGTGAACGCTTGTTTCAATGCACTGTTTTGGTTTCTGTTGCCGAAGATCGAATGTTATTACCAAACTTTCGAGTGCAATTATTGAAGTATCTGTGATCAGTTCGTGTATGCATTTGTGTGTGCGTTTGTGTGTGTGTGTGTGTGTGTGTGTGTGTGTGTGTGTGTGTGTGTATATATATATTTTGGTGTGGTATAATTTTTGTTTTGTTTTTTGTGTGCTGTGTGTTTATGTGTGTGTGTGTGTGTGTGTGTGTGTGTGTGTGTGTGTGTGTGTGTGTGTGTGTGTGTGTCCAGATGGTGTGGGGAAAAGTTTTTTTTTATGTTGTCATTTCCTTTATTAAGTGTAGTAGGGAGCCTGTGCTGATGTTTGTTTGTTCATTTATCACATGTTTGTTTTCTGCTATGGCTTTCTGGATGTGGAAGTTTTCTTGCATTTGTATAAGATGTTTGTCATTGTTGCTTATCCTCATTATTTTCATTTGTTTGTTATCAATGTTTGTAGGATGATGGTTATGATGTTTTAAATGCTCTGCAAATGTGGAATAGTTTGCTTCATACTTCCAACATCAGATATGTTCTTTGTATTGTGTTTCAAAATTCCTGCATGTCATGCCTATGTATACTGCACCACAACTTTGACATTCAAGTTTATATATTCCTGATTGTTGGAATTTGTCCCTCTTGGTAGCTGGCTGCCTTAGGTGTGATTGGAGGGTTTGCCCAGGCTTATATGCTATTTGGAAGCCCTGTCTCTTTACGATATTTGCAACTCTGTGTGTTAGTTTATGTGTGTAGTTCATGGTGCACCATCTGGCTCTTTCCTGTGTGGTGTTGTCATTGTGTGTGTTTGTTGAGTGTGTTTGTAAGTTTTCAGCTTGTGAGTTCACTTGTATGCTCGAAATGTTGTGTTTGTTTTGCATTTGTGTTTTTATTTTTTGATTGAGCCTGTGTACCATATGTGTGTCATACCCATTGTTCCTGCGCAAACTGCCCACCAGAGCGTTGTTTCACCATGTATCAGCATTATCCTTAATTTATGAGCATGAGAGTAGATGGATGGGCATTCCATTTCGGGAATCGTTAGGAAATTCAATATTCAGAGATTCAGCGTCGAAAGTGTACCTACAATGCCAAATTTCAGGTATTACCTCTCACCATGGACAACGCAGTAGCCGACAGCCTTCACTTAACGACCGAGAGCAGTGGCGACTGCTTAGGGTTACCAGTGCTAACAGGCAAGCAACACGGAGTGAAATAAACGTAGAAATCAATGTGGGAATAGCGCATCTGTTAGGATAGTGTGGCGAAATTAGTCTTTAATGGACTAAGGGAGCAGAAGACCGACGCGAGTGCCTTTGCTAACAGCACGACGACGCCTGCAGCGCCTCTCCTGGGGTTGTACCGTGTTAGTTGGGCTCTAGACGACTGGAAAAGCGTGGTCTGGTCAGATGTGGCCCGATTTCTGTTGGTGACAGCTGATAGGGTTCGAGTGTGGCTCGGACCCCACGAAGTCATGGACCTAAGATAGCAATAAGGCGCTGTGCAAGCTGGTGGTAGTTCGGTAACGGTGCAGGCTGCGTTTACGTGGAATGGACTGGATAGTCTGGGCCAACTGAACCGATAAATGACCGGAAATGTTTATGTTCAGCTATTTGGAGACCATTTGCAGCCATTCATGGACTTCATGTTCACTAACAACGATGTCACGTTACCGGGACGCAATTTCTCGCTTTGGTGTGAAGTACATTCTGGACAGTTTGAGGGAATCATATAGACACCCAGATAGTCCGACATGAATCCGATCGAAAATATATGGAACTTTATCGGGAGGTCAGTTCGCGTACAACATCCTGCACTGGGAACACTTTCGATATTACCGACGGCAATAGAAGCGGTATGGCTCAGTATTTCTGCAAGGGACTTCCGACAACTTGTTGAGTCCATGCCACGACGAGCTGCATCACTACGCTTAGCAAAAGGTACGACACGATATTCGGAGGTGTCCCATTACTATTGTCATCTGAGTGTAAGTCCAACTGTGAAATGAATAATATAGAGACTGACTTGTTGTTTCTTCACCGCAGCCAGATGGAAGGAGTGCCGTTCTGCGGCTTGTACCGCTTCCGGGAGCCGATGCTGCTGGTGAGGGATGCCGACCTGGTGAGAACGATGCTCGTCAGGGACTTCCCATCCTTCCACGACAACAACGTGCAGACCAACGAAGACGTCGACCCCATATTCGCCAGGAACCCGTTCGTGCTTAAGGGCGAGAAGTAAGTACCTCTAGTTCAATAATGTAGTGAATTACATGCTGAGACATCCCTTCCTACTGTGGAGGTCACCTTACCGTACTTTCAGGAAATTAGAATCGAGAAGCAGACCAGGGTGAACACGAAATCCACGAAACTATTTCTGAAGTTGTTGGGGGATATTTTCTGAGAATGGTTGGTTGATTTGTGGGAGGGGACCAAACGGCGAGGTAATCGGTCCCATCGGATTAGGGAAGGTTGGAGAACTTTGTCGGCCGTTTCGTTTCAAAGGAACCAACGCGGCATTTGCCTGAAGGAGTTCAGAGAAATCGCGTAAAACCTAAATGAGGATGGCCGGACAGGGGTTTGAACGCTCGTCCTGCCGCATGCAAATACACTGTCCTACCCACTGCGCCACCTCGCTCGGTTTCTGTGAAGGTAGGTATAAGAGAGCCATACTCTGTAATGACTCGTTACCGAGTAAGTGCATATAGTTTCATTTATTACCTCTATGCACCTTTACATCTGCATTGCTCTGAAAATATTCGAACAACAGTGTGAATGTCCACGGTACGCACTGCTTGCTGATTTTCTGCTAAGGAGCGAACTTGGTCTCTTCACTCACGTTATTTCCTGTTAATAAAAGTAATTTCCTCTTCACTCTTCATCCTCAAGCTTGCATTCGGTATCACTCCTTTCCTTGGTTTTCTGACAGCATCAGTTGTACGTCAACAGCGTTACCCACCAGTACGGATAGAGTAGTCGATGAAGTGTTGGCCGATATGTACTTCGTGTATGAGTTCACTGGATACACTGGAAAAGCGGCATAGCGGTACTGCGCTATGTTCCTGCAGCGACGTACACTCCTGGAAATGGAAAAAAGAACACATTGACACCGGTGTGTCAGACCCACCATACTTGCTCCGGACACTGCGAGAGGGCTGTACAAGCAATGATCATACGCACGGCACAGCGGACACACCAGGAACCGCGGTGTTGGCCGTCGAATGGCGCTAGCTGCGCAGCATTTGTGCACCGCCGCCGTCAGTGTCAGCCAGTTTGCAGTGGCATACGGAGCTCCATCGCAGTCTTTAACACCGGTAGCATGCCGCGACAGCGTGGACGTGAACCGTATGTGCAGTTGACGGACTTAGAGCGAGGGCGTATAGTGGGCATGCGGGAGGCCGGGTGGACGTACCGCCGAATTGCTCAACACGTGGGGCGTGAGGTCTCCACAGTACATCGATGTTGTCGCCAGTGGTCGGCGGAAGGTGCACGTGCCCGTCGACCTGGGACCGGACCGCAGCGACGCACGGATGCACGCCAAGACCGTAGGATCCTACGCAGTGCTGTAGGGGACCGCACCGCCACTTCCCAGCAAATTAGGGACACTGTTGCTCCTGGGGTATCGGCGAGGACCATTTGCAACCGTCTGCATGAGGGGGGCTACTGTCCCGCACACCGTTAGGCGGTCTTCCGCTCACGCCCCAACATCGTGCAGCCCGCCTCCAGTGGTGTCGCGACAGGCGTGAATGGAGGGACGAATGGAGACGTGTCGTCTTCAGCGATGAGAGTCGCTTCTGCCTTGGTGCCAATGATGGTCGTATGCGTGTTTGGCGCCGTGCAGGTGAGCGCCACAATCAGGGCCGACACCCGGCATCATGGTGTGGGGAGCGATCTCCTACACTGGCCGTACACCTCTGGTGATCGTCGAAGGGACACTGAATAGTGCACGGTACATCCAAACCGTCATCGAACCCATCGTTCTACCATTCCTAGACCGGCAAGGGAACTTGCTGTTCCAACAGGACAATGCACGTCCGCATGTATCCCGTGCTACCCAACGTGCTCTAGAACGTGTAAGTCAAGTACCCTGGCCAGCAAGATCTCCGGATCTGTCCCCCATTGAGCGTGTTTGGGACTGGATGAAGCGTCGTCTCACGCAGTCTACACGTCCAGCACGAACGCTGGTCCAACTGAGGCGCCAGGTGGAAATGGCATGGCAAGCCGTTCCACAGGACTACATCCAGCATCTCTACGATCGTCTCCATGGGAAAATAGCAGCCTGCATTGCTGCGAAAGGTGGATATACACTGTACTAGTGCCGACATTGTGCATGCTCTGTTGCCTGTGTCTATGTGCCTGTGGTTCTGTCAGTGTGATCATGTGATGTATCTGACCCCAGGAATGTGTCAATAAAGTTTCTCCTTCCTGGGACAATGAATTCACGGTGTTCTTATTTCAATTTCCAGGAGTGTATTTTTATATCTGCAACTTGTAACACCCCTTCACTCACTGAATAACGAAGACAGAATTTAGACAGTATCTAACTGCAACTGCAGTTTACTCGAAAACGGCGAGTTTGTTGCAATCTACACAAATACTTTAATTGTGAATAAAAACTTTAGTTGTATTTGTCTTTATGGACCGAAGCTCTCAACAATGGTCGACCGGAGACGTTCCGTAATCTGCAGAAAGTTCTGAATTGTTTTGTTTTGCACTCATCATGCGGAACTAGTAATTTTTCAAATAAATGTAACATTGACCTTTTTAATTCTTTCATTCGTCCTTATTTCCTTTAACGTGTAACATTTAAAGCAGCTCTTTCTACTACGTCTGCTCAGCCTCCGCTTTACACACTTCTACTGTCCGCTCTGCTAGCACGTGAACAATAACTTTATTACGATCACATCGCCCGCCAAAACATCCGACACTAACAAAGTAGAATAAAAATTACACTCATGCTCATAAATTAAGGATAATGCTGGTACATGGTGAAACAACGCTCTGGTGGGCAGTTTGCGGGTTTAAATCACCTCGGCGTATGTCCATGCGGTGCATTTGACATGCGGTCGTCGCACGGTGGCGTTGGCAGCAGTCGGCATATGCAGAGGTGTGTTGATGCATGTCCGAGTACGGTGCAGACGTTTTCAGACGTGCAAATGGTGACTGTGTCTTTAAAATGGCTCAAAGAACCCATATTGATGACGTTATGAGGGGTAGAATACTAGCGTGACTGGAGGCTAGTCAAACATAGCAGGTCGTAGCACGGGCCCTCCTTGTGCCACAAAGTGTGATCTCAGGATTATGGCAACAATTCCAGCAGACAGGAAACGTGTCCAGGCGCTACAGTACGGGATGTCCACAGTGTACAACACCACAAGAAGACCGATATCTCACCACCAATGCCCGCACATGGCCACGGAGTACTGCAGGTAGCCTTGCTCTGGACCTTACCGCAGCCACTAGAACAGTTGTCTCCAGACGCACAGCCTGCAGACGACTGAACAGACATGGTTTATTCGCCCGGAGACCTGCAAGGTGCATTCCACTGACCTCTGGTCACAGGAGAACCCGTAAAGCCTGGTGTCAAGAATACAGTACATGGTCATTGGAACAGTGGTCCCAGGTTATGTTCACGGACAAGTCCAGGTATAGGCTGAGCAGTGATTCTCGCCGGGTTTTCAGTTGGTGTGAACCAGGAACCCGATACCAACTCCTTAATGACCTTGAAAGGGACTTGTATGGAGGTCGTGGTTTGATGGTGTGGGGTGGGATTGTGATTCTTGCACGTACACCCCTGCATGTCTTTGACAGAGGAACTGTATAACGGGTCAGGTGTATTGGGACGTCATTTTGCCCCATCGAGATGCCATCTTGGAGGAGTACCTTGAAACAGAAGATATCAAGCAGATGGAGTGACCTGCCTGTTCTCCGGACCTACTCCCCATCTAGCACATCTGGGATGCTCTCGGTCGCGCATTTCTGCACGTCTTCAAACCCCTACGACACTTCAGAAGCTCCGAAAGGCACTGGTGCAAGAATGGGAGGCTTTACCCCAGCAGCTGCTTGACCACCTGATCCAGAGTATGCCAACCCGGTGTGCGGCCTGTGCACTTGTGCATGGCCGATCATATCCCTATTGATGTCGGGGTACATGCCCAGGAAACAGTGGCGTTTCGTAGCACATGTGTTTCGGGACGGTTTTCTCAACTTATCACCAATACCGTGGACTTACAGATCTGTGTCCTGTGTGTTCCCTATGTGCCTATGCTGTTAGCACCAGTTTTGTGTAGTGCTACGTTGTGCCGCACCACACTCTGCAATTATCCTTAATTTATGAGTAAGAGTGTATATCGAGGGCTACAATAAGTGGCTCATCGTTTTCAGAGCTCTGTATTTTCCAAAGTATTATAAATGCATACAAAGTCCAGTCGCATTAATTTGACCACCGCATATGTTCGACGTCACCCTGAAATAACTACTCGCAGGCGGCAGGAGGCTTAACTCCAGTGGATGCTATATAAACCATTTCGAGGCATGGAAAACACGGCAGTTGTAATCGTAATGCGATAACGGAGCAATATATGTGAACTGCGATGTGGGCTGATTATTGGCTTTCCGGCCGAGGATGGAAACATTTCCGAAACGGCTATGTTTGTAAACTTTTCGCTTTCCAACCGTGATTACAGTATTCCCTGCGTGGCAAAATGGCGGTATCCAAAACTGGCGCCTGGACAATTGTGGTGCAGCTCGGGCCGTAGATGACAGTTGAACGACGGCTACGGAGATGTGTACCGGCGAATAGCCGTGCAACAGTTGAGCATCTGACCGCTCAGATGACCTAATGGGCTACCAACAGTGTCTCCTCAATGAACACTCAGCGGACGTTGCCGCATATGTTCCTCCGAAGCAGGCGCATGGTTCATGAACCCATGCTGAATTATGTTCAAGGCTGGAATTTGCCCGCCAATACCACAAATAAACGTCCACTGAGTGGCGACACATGGCCTCTTCAGATGCTCCATTGGACAACTGGCGGTAGGTGCGTACAGCTTGAATCGTCTGTATGCAAACACCCTGCAACAGCTTTACCTTGTGGGCGACGTTTTCGTAGCTTTCCCTGGGTTATATCGTCATTCGGAAAGGCACAGTTGATCAACGTAGGTATTCACCTATCTTTGGCGACCATGTTCACCCCTACATGGAGTTTGTTTTCCCTCAGCTTAGTGGCATCTACCTCCAGGTCAGCGCGTCGTGTCTCAAAGCCAGCCCTGACGTGCGTGGTTCGTAAAGCACCAGGATGATTTTACCATACTGCCCCGACCACCAATCTCCCCGGATTTAAACCCAGTCGAGAATCTACGGACCATCTCGATCTGGCTGAAGCACCATGGATCCTCAAACGAGAAACCTACAACAGCTGGCCACGCCACTGAAGTCGGTATGGATCTACATCCAAGTCGGTACTTCCATACTTCATTGACTCTCTTCCTGCACATCTTTCAGCGCTCCGCGTTACAAAAGGTGGTTATTCATGCTTTTTACAGTTGGCCACATTAATATGACTGCACAGTATTCCCACTGCTCCCCCCGCTACAAGACAACGGAGGTTACTCACCAGATAGGCCTCGAATAATGAGTAAATAATTATATCATATGAAGATTTGCCTTTTATTTATACTACGTCATGAGCACTAGCAGTGCAGCAATATGGACACCGATACCAGTGATGGCACCACGTGGCAAGATAAGACAGACGGCTCCACAAATAATAGATTTTCATCGGGAATATTTTCAAATAGTTCACTTGTCCTCTAAAGAAAACATACACTAGCAATTAAAACAATCCGATATCATCAGTTTCAAATGGCGGGAGGAGAGCCCTTATTCTTCTTCCCCATTCAATCTTGCCAACTCTGAGGGGATCCTACACGCAGATGTTCAAGCAGGAGATCATGTCTTACCGTTTCAGCAACTGCAGTTATCTCCAGTTTTTCAAGCTTTTTTGCGAAACGATGACTTATGATGCAATTAGACGACATTCTTTCAGTTTATGGCTGTTTCTATTGTATTTGCGGACAATGACCGAAAGTGAAGGATATGACAAACCCTGGAGTTGCCAGTTGTACTAAATGAAGTCCCTATGACTCTCTATGATCGCAAGTACAGAATATGTTTTAATTGGTCCATTTGTGACTATTTTGTAATTAACTTTAAAGTTTAGGAAGAGTAAATAAACTGATACACGAGCCAAAGAAATTCCCTTAAATAAGTTAACAGATTGTCACTATACAGAAGCGCTTACAACGTACAAGGTCGTCCAAGCGACTATACCTGCCTTTCCCTCTAACAGCGCACCTCTGCACATGCAGTAGTTTCACCCCTCCCTTTCTGCTCCCTTCTGTCACCATCTCATCCGTGGTGATCGCGGGATTAGTTTCCGAACAAACAAGTGACCACCAAGTGTTCGATATCCAAAAAAATAGCAATCAAAATGTTACGAATCTCGACCTTGAACTTACCTGAGTGTCGAAAACTTCAAAATCCTTGATACCATTTCAGGGAGTGAAACGTTAAAGGATAAAACACACAGATCGGAAGGACATGTACAACCTGTACAGTCTACAGCGCACAGCCCCAAAGGTTGAAGGACATGAGATGTAAATGGTAACTGAGAAGAGATGGAGACAGAGTTGTTGCCTATCTTTCCTGTTATTCAGCCTGTATACTGAGGAGTCAGTGAAGAAATTAGGGATGATTTCAGAAGGAAATAAAACTTGTTTGTATTATTCAGCTGAAAAAAAGGTGAAAATTTTTACAATTACACTAATTTTTTCTCAAATGAAATTTCTAGATAAACGTTCAATTTACTATGCTTCCCATAAGACGAATATTGGTCACTAGCACGAAGTTTAAGAAGGAAGTTATGTTTAGACGCACTGTATCATGTGGCAATAAATGAGTATCGGAAATTTCTGTATGTACAGTCTTAGCATAAAATGCTTCTTTCCCAGCTCTTCAGTTTGTAAAGCTTAAACTGGTTATTACTTCTGACTCCACTTACAAATCGGAACCCTGGAAAGCTGTACATTGCTAGTCATTAATATTGCACTACCATGATGGCGTCTTGCGTCGTGAAACTGGCATGCATGCATTTATACGAGGCCGTTCAATAGCTAATGCAACCCATTTTTTCGAAAGCTGACTTATCTTATTCAGGTTTCCAATACGTCAGATTTGTCCTCACTCTTTTGGTTACAAAACCCTATTTCTCAACATAATCTGCGTTCAATGCGACGGCCTTACGTCACCTTATTAGGAGGGCCTGCATGCCCATCTGGTACCATTTTACTGGTCGGCGACGGAGGGCACGTGTTGCTGCATCAATAACCTCCCTATAATCCACGTTTTGCTTCCCGCGGAGTGCATTCTTCAGTCATTCTCTTTGCCCTTTATGGTTTGGTAGTCGGCGAGGAACCCGGATGGCACACATCTCTGAGTAGCCCAACTGCCAGACGAATGTCTAAGCACTGCCAACGGCAACCTCCACAAGTGCAGCAAGGTGTCCGCACGTTCCAACATTGCAGGAGTCACAACTGTGTGTGATCGGCTCGCACGTAGGAGATCTGACAGGTTTCCGCGATCTTGTTGCGATGATAACAGACAGCTCGCCCTACGACTCACCGTGCTTTTGTTCACTGCCAAGTCACCGTAGACATTCTGCAAACGCCTGTGAATGTCTGAGATGCTCTGATTTCCCGCGATATTTCACATTTTTTTCAACCGAAATTGGTTGAGAAAAAAAGTGAGTTGCATTATTTACTTAATGATCCTCCTAAATTATTACACTACTGGCCATTAAAATTGCTGCACCACGAAGATGACTTGCTACAAACGCGAAATGTAACCGACAGGAAGAAGATGCTGTGATATGCAAATGACTAGCTTTTCACAGCATTCACACAGGGTTGGCGCCGGTGACGACACCTACAACGTGCTGACATGAGCAAAGTTTCAAACCAATTTCTCATACACAAACAGCAGTTGACCGGCGTTGCCTGGTGAAACGTTGTTGTGATGCCTCGTGTAAGGAGCAGAAACGCGTAACATCACGTTTTCGACTTTGATAAAGCTCGGATTGTAGTCTATCGCGATTGTGGGTTATCGTATCGCGACATTGCTGCTCGCGTTGGTCGAGATCCAATGACTGTTAGCAGAATATGGAATCGATGGGTTCAGGAGGGTAATACGGAACGCCATGCTGGATCCCAAAGGCCTCGTATCACTGGCAGTCGAGATGACAGACATCTTTTCCGCATGGCTCTAACGGACCGTGCAGCCACGTCTCGATCCCTGAGTCAACATGTGGAGACGTTTGCTAGACTGCACGAACAGTTCGACGACGTTTGCAGCAGCATGAACTATCAGATCGGAGAAAATGGCTGCGGTTACCCTTGACGCTGCATCACAGACAGGAGTGTCTGCGATGGTGTACTCAACGACGAACCTGAGTGCACGAATGGCAAAACGTCTTTTCGGATGAATCCAGGTTCTATTTACAGCGCCATGATGGTCGCATCCGTGTTCGGCGACATCGCTGTGAACGTACATTGGAAGCGTGTATTCGACATCGCCATACTGGCGTATCACCCGACGTGATGGTATGGTGTGCTATTGGTTACACGTCTCGGGGACCTCTTGTTCGCAGTGACGGCACTTTGAACAGTGGACGTTACATATCAGATGTATTACGACCCGTGGCTCCACCCTTCATTCTATCCCTGCGAAACCCTACATTTCAGCAAGATAATGCACGACCGCATGTTCCAGGTCCTGTAGGGGCCTTTCTGGATACAGAAAATGTTCGACTGCTGCCCTGGCCAGCACATTATCCAGATCTCTCCAACTGGAAACGTCTGGTCAATGGTGGTCGAGCAACTGGCTCGTCACAAGACGCCAGTCACTACTCTTTATGAACTGTGGTATCGTGTTGAAGCTGCATGGGCAGTTGTACCTGTTCACGCCATCCAAGCTCTGCTTGACTCAATGCCCAGGCGTATCAAGGTTGTTATTACGACCAGAGGTGGTTTTTATGGGTACTGATTTCTCAGGATCAATGCACCCAAATTGCGTGAAAATGTAATCACATGTCAGTTCTAGTATAATATATTAGTCCAATGACTACCCGTTTGTCATCTGCATTTCTTCTTGGTGTAACAATTTTAATGGCCAGTAGTGTATTGACATTTCAGTGCAACCACACTAAGTACGTTGGAGTGTACGTGGAAACATTACACAACATGTTTGTCGTTCAGAAATCGCATTAGGATGTGGTTGTTCGTGAGAGGCAGTGTTGTACCTCTGGTAAGAAGGAGAAACGTCTATATCTCCAATGAAATAACTCCGTGGTTGACAGATTCCAGCGGCGAGGGGCAGCGCTGCCATCCTGGAGCCAGTCACACTTGACAACAAGCAGAACGTACCTACGAAACAAACAACACGACGAGCACTTGGTCCTCGAGAGAGAACTACGACTGCCTGGCGGTTAGCCCCTACCACTCGGCTCTCTGAAGCGTGAATCACGAAGAGAATACCAACAGTGGAAATTTGTGCAGGACAGAGACTCGAACCTGGATTTACCACTTATACAAGCGGTCGCTTTAACGACTTTGGCCATCAGTACACCACTGACGGGCAGACTCAAACTTCCGTTTCTCGTCGTTCCTGCGTCACAACATGTACTCGTATACACATTCTATGATTACCGTACGGAGGCAGGGGGGGGGGCATTTTAATTGAAAGCCGCTGCCCGGTATCAGCGAATAAATACGACATTGCAGTGAGTGTGCTGTTAAGAATAGCGATGCCATGTTTCTTCAGACAGTCACTGCAATATCGCTTTTGAAGTTGTTCATATAGAAAAGGTAACAGTAACCACAAGGCAGTTGTCTGAACAATGGTAGCAGAAGTACTAAGGGCAACTAAAATAATCAGAAAAGCAGAAATGACAAAACACGATTTCCAAATTTTCTTTTAGAAACGCGTATTTAGGAGTAATACCTCAGTTTAAGATTTACATAGTCTGAAAAGTAGATAAAGAGGCAGTAGTGTCAATCCAATAGACGTAGAGGAAGTGGTCCAAATTTCGGTTGGGGTCTAAATTTGGGCTAGCCAGATATTTGGTAATGGGATGTCCTTGAGCCTAGCAGAATCAGTGTAAAATAGTGCTTCAGGTCACTTCAATTGTTCTGTAAGCCGCCACGACAGTTCATTATCGCATGGGATTGTAGTCAACATGAAGTCCATTTTGACCATCTCGAAACATTTGCAAGCATGCATTTGTTATTTTTTCTTGCAGTTTATGTGTTTCCGAATAGTCTTCTTCTAGTATGTCTTGTTAAAAGTAAACTCAGCTTTTAGAATGTCTTTAGTTTTAAGAAATATAATTTATGGTTGTTTTGTAATAAACCTAAAAAAATACGTTGTAGTAATGGTATAAAGTCGAGCCATTACGTATGGTCTCTATTTGAGCTATAGCCAATTTTTTGATCATTTTGTCAATATGACTGTCCTGTGCCGTTTTTGTTCTCGAACACTGAGAACAAAGTCAAAATATATCCTGCACGGAAAGGGGAAAAATAGAACGAAATAACTAAACAGATATGGCCAAGGCGATTAGTGCAGTCATAGATGAAACTATAAGGACAAACCTCTCAAAGGATTCCCATCCACATCACGTAGTACTATTCTAGTAGTATCTGTCAGCCACTTCATTTATTTGCCTCAGCCAAACAGATCTGCGTCATCGGTTGTTAGTACTTACGACTGACAACATTGCTCCTGTTCTATTGGCAAATAAAGTAAATGAATGGGCAAGGGCTGGTAAAAAACATTTATATTTTTATGACTTTTGTTCTAGAGAATGGTATGTTTGACGTTATGTGAACACATTTTTTTAGAATCCACGATGATTTATGAAATAAATGCTACATTATTTTTTCATCATTTTATAAAATGTTTCTAACATTTTCTTCTAGAAACAAATTATTTTTCTTTCATTTTACTGGTTTTCTTTTTTCAATCATATCTATGTATTTTTAAGACTGGCTCAAATGTAGATCACATCTCTAAGTTGGGTCAAATTCCAACATTTCTTTAAATCCAAAATATGGAAAAACAGTGAGAGTATGTTACATTTCACCATAATTGTACAGGGCAGGACGCTTCAAAGTATTGTTTATTGCGATTTACTTTAATTTATTTTCATCAGAACGTAACTTATGTCTTAAAAGGTAAATTGCAGACAAATTTAGACCGCTTCCAGTAGTTGAAACGTTTAGTCTGGCCGGGAGCATTTTAAGGAATAGGTATAACCCTACGAGGACAATTCGTGAGAGTAAAATTTTCCGTGTTAACAGTCTCTGCAAAGCAAGTTGTTAGGAAACAGCGAATACATCACAATACATGTAAAAAAAATGGAAAAGGCTACATATAGATGCTAAATGAAACGGTTTTGTTCGAAACAGCATTGTCTGTGTTACTAAGAAGCACAATGCATGTTCCTTCGGTCACGCATGTTCGAAGAAACATAGCATCGCACTTGTTAATAACACGGGTACTGCTATTCCGTATTTATTCGACTGTACCAGGCCCTCTACTCTCAACAAATATGTCCTCCCTGGACAGGGACATAGGTTACGTACAAGTGCAGCTTGTTACACATGAGTGACTACCTATGGAAGTGAGGGTATGGTCAAGATTCGTGCACGGATAGCCGAAGTAGTTGCCGGCACGGTAGCTCAGCATGTCCGGTCAGAGAGCTGGCTGGCCTCTGTAACAAAAAAAACTGAGTGAAAGGTTCAATAACGAACTTCAACGGATCTCGTGTGACGTCTGCTATGAACAGATACAACGAAAAAAAGAAGCAGTTAAGGCCATCGCTCGCGTAAAGTGGGAAATCCACGTTCAAATCCCGCTCCGGTACAAATTTTTGCTGTCCTCATTCCAATATACAGCCGACGGTGCTTCATATTCGCAATTGGGAATACATTTTCTGAAACTATTTTGGATGTCAAATGAGTAATGTGGCAAGCCTTCATCTATTACCGTAGTAGAATCGTTCCGAAAGACCTCCCATGAAACCCACAGAATTTCCGTTCATAAATAAAGGCTGTGGATAGTACCAATTCTAATATCCAGGAACACACACACGCTACAGAAACTGGAGTTGAGCCTAGCGAAGCAAAATTAGAAATGTTGACTTCCTTTTTCAAATGTTCCTTTACAACATAAGATACTGTGGTACCGCTACATTTTAATTTTCACATCACTGTAATGATGAGAGATATACAATAATACTAGAGCCACTACCGTCGAGGAACGGCTGAAGTTGCTAAAATGGAAAAATGTTCCAGAGCCTGACGGAATCGCCATATAATTCTGCACAGAATCCACGGTTAATTTAGCGTCTCTTTTAACCTTAACATACCGTAGATACCTCGAACAAAAAACTGTGCTTAGCTGTTGGAAGGAAACACATATTAGACCTTTCTGTAAGAAGGAAAGCAGAACAGATCAGCGAATCTACTGTACAATATTAGACTCTTAGAACATTTACGGAGTCCAAACGTTATGAGTTATGTCGAACAGAAGGGCTTCCTCGTGGCTGATTTGTATGGGTTCCGGAAACGTTGGTCGTGCGGAAGCGAAATCGCACTTTTCACATGTGATGTCCTGTCAGTCCGGATCAGTGCAACTTATGTCCACGAATCAACTCTGTTTTAGAAGGCATCGCTCGTGAGAAACTCAGCTTGCCTCACATGATATACTGCGAACTAAGGACGAAGGGCA